>NC_142699.1:32954549-33162049 GCF_029339155.1 Prunus mume | reverse complement strand
ATACAGATAGCAATTATGTAGGAGATCTAGAAGACAGGAAAAGCACATCAGGCTATGTCTTCATGTTGGGATCTAGAGTTGTTGCCTGGTCTTCCAGAAAACAACCTATAGTCACACTTTCAACCACCAGTAGAGTTCGTGGCTGCAGCTGCTTGTGCTAGCCAAGCTATTTGGATGAACAGGATACTTGAGAAACTGAGTCTGGAGGAACGTAAGTGTACTACAATTTTTTGTGATAATAGTTCTACAATTAAACTATCAAAAAACCCTATGTTACATGGTCGAAGCAAGCACATTGACGTGCGTTTCCATTTCCTTCGTTATCTCACACGAGAAGGAACAGTTGAGTTGGTTTATTATGGAACACAAGATCAACTGGTAGACGTGATGACAAAGCCTTGCACATTGGATGCGTTTCAGAGGTTTCGAAGTCACCGAGTTTGCTGTTCTGAATTAAACTAGTTGCAGTTGGGAACTAGTTTAAGGGAGGGAATGAAAAGAAAGTTTAGGTTTCTGTTAGGGATTCAGATAAGGTTTGGTATTCAGTTTGAATAAATCCTAGTTTTTAGGTACTTGTTTAGTTGCACTTATCACGTTGTTGTAAAAAGTGGGCTAGTTTTTCTCTTTTTGTTAAGTTTGTAAAAGGCTATTTATAAGCCTAGATTGTTCAATAAGACTAAAGTTATTCCCAAAACTGTTGCACTCTGTTATTTGTATTTCGATTCTTAACAAGCATGTAGGTTCCGATATCTTCGAGATCTTGCTTAAAAAGGCTGAATGTGATCTAGACACTTTTTCATAAGATATGTACCTCTGAATTGGGCACCTAGATGTGTGATAGGTGACAAAATCTTGAAACTTGGTCGGCTTGTTTTTTATTCTGCATGATTGGTCGGCTTGTTTTTTTATTCTGCATGATCTTCGTAATGTGCCATTGGAAGAAATTATTGAATCATCAATAGCATGAGAATGTTCACCATTAAAATCAGATTCCTCATTTTGAGGTGAAATATCATTGTCCCTAGCCAAATTATGTGAGAGAGAATTTCTCGAATCAACACCATCTCCATCGGTATTTGATGGATAACATGCTTCAGTTGTGTCAACAATTGGTAAAGGAACTTGATCAAATGGACTCTCCCCCTGAGACTTAGCCCCTGATTTCTCCCTAAAGAAAGCTTCTGTTTCAACAAATTGAACATCACGAGAAATAACCATTGTGGGAGCATATATTTTCGTCTCCAATCAAGGAACACCACGTGGAAAAGAAGATTATCTCTTAAATTAATTAATTGAACCAGTTTATCTGGTCAATTAATTAAGGGTAATGATTTTCACTCTATTTTATCCACTTACACTCCTTTTTTAGTTATAAAAAAGGAGTGTAAGTGGATAAAATAGGAGAAAAAGGAGTGGGGAAATCACCACTCTTAATTAATTGGGATAAATATCTTAATTAATAGGATATAATCTTTATTTAATAAGATAATACCATTAATTTAGATATTATCCTAATAAATAGAAAATAATATCATTAATTCATATATTATCTTCATAAAAAGAGATAATATCATTTAATTCAGATATTATCTTCAATTAAGAGAAGATAATATCATTAAATCGGATATTATTTAAGTCCGACTCGATCCCAATGAATTTGGGTAGAGAATAAACTCAGTATATTCTCTACGAAACCCTAGCCCCGAGGCTCCTATAAATAGATGAATTCATTCATCATTCAAGGTACATCTAAACTTACTCCTAAACCCAAGAAAAATACCCGAAGCTCTCTCTCCCTCTCCACTCTCCATATTTTCTCCACACGGCTCTGGTCACTACACATGGCTCCGGCCGCTCGGTTCACACCATACATATAACTCCGTACCCTTTGCATGGCTATTGTTTTCCTACAAATACTCGAACTAACTTAGGCATCGAAGGGTCTTTGGCCAACACCCTCGGGTGTGGTATATTTACTCCAGTCTTTTTAACATGAATCGAGGAGAAGAGGGAAGGAAGATCGAAGGTTGAAGGATCTAGAAGCGAATATCTCCCGTGAGATTATTTGCACAAACATTGGTGCTTTCATTGAGAGCACGAGTTATACTTAACGCGTGCTCAAGGAATCCGTTCCTCATATTTTCCAATCCACCGAAGCCTTCCAAACAACCATGGTTGGAAGCAAGCGCACGAGGAGCAAAACCACCGCGATGGCTCAATCCGTGACGGTCCAAAGCTATTCCTCCCACGATTCCGCGATCGACATTGTGGCTCCAACGCCTTAGCTGCCGCGCCACAATAGCCACCCCGTGTGACTGGAACCACCGCGCCGGCCTCTACCGTCGTCGTACCATCTCAAGGTCCTATGGCCGGATCTAGCCACCTTCATAGCATCGCTGCCGAGCATGGTGGAACCTCTCATCAAGGTGGGCTCACTACCACCAGCGACTTTGGCCCAATCTTGGAGCAACTTCAGGCATTCCCTCCATTGCCTCCACGCTCGACGCATGCTCCCAGCGTACACATTCAATGAAACCCTAGCCCGTGTGCAATTGGGCTCCACACATTTCTCTCCTCCCTATCCACGAAGTCAAGAAGACCTTAATATGAGAGTTGACCAGCTAACTCAGAGAATGGATGACCAAAATAGTTTGATGAGGCAGCTCCTCAACCAAATAAACTTGGCTCAAAACCTTAGCCTTGGACAACAGGGTGAAGCAGACAAGGAGGTTGAGCAGAGTAAGCGAGATAGTTTGATGGAAACCAAGCGGAGGTGGCGAGGAGTAAGCGGACAAGGAGATGCACAACAGCGTGATCACTTGCGACATATCGCAACATCGACAAGCCATACTTAGACGAAGTCTCCTATCCGCATTGAATTTAAGGAACAGCGTGTGCGATAGGTCGGGCCCAAGATCCAACATCCACCGCTCGCTTAGGTCCGCGAAATGTTCATGAAAGGCTAGGCTCCTAGGGACGTCAAACCTGACAACCATCGCAATGAGGATCGTGAAGAAAAGCACTCCTGTTGCCGCTCACAGAGAAATATTCACGAAAGGCTAGGCCCCCGGAAGTCAACTTAATAACCCTCACAATGAGGACCGTGAAGAAAGGAGCTATGCTACTCGCTCGAAGAACCAATTCTCATCGCCAAGTTACAAAAAATCCTCACAAGCACAGTCCACCAACACGCCCGCGACAGCGGCAAGCCGAGAAAGGTCGACCCTTGCAAACCAACGAGGAAGTTACTCAGTTCGGCCTCAAATCATAAAGGTCATCGACGTGACCGACCAGCCATGTGTGCGAAAGGCGTTGAGAAGCTTGTGAATGACTGACTTCGAGACTTAAAGATTGGTGGAAACTTGAAAGAGGCATTGCGTGTTGAGGTTGACCGAGCAAACTCATCACCTTTCATCGTCAAAATCGAGCGGGCTGCTCCTCGAAACGATTCTCAACGCCCTCTTTTACATGCTTCAACAGAGCGATTTTGATCCCGAAAGCCATCTGAAGCATTTCAAGAGCCTTATGATCCTCTACAACGCCGAAGACGCGCTAATGTGCAAGGTGTGTGCAACACTAAAGAATACACTTCTTATCAGACGATCAAGAAGAACCCTCATCATCTGCTCAACATGCGCAAAAAGGCGCGAAACCCTTCGAGATTACATCAAGAGGTTCAAAGCGAGTAAAGGCCAACATCGTAGGGTGCGATGACCAAATCTCATCCTCTATATTTAAGAAAGGTCTTCCAGCAGAACACGACTTATACCAGAGGCGACTATCACTCCCACTGCGGACTGCGGAAGAGGTTTTGCGACCGCGAGCGCTACGCGCTCTAGGATGATGATCGAATCGCCGCAAAAAGTCCACCGAGCAGGGAAAATCAACCAACCAAGCGGGCAGACCAAAAGCGGCAGGCTTGGCGGCGGGGACAAAACAACGCAAGTTGCGCCCACAAGAAGATGCCACTACAAAGAGAACTACACCAAGTTCTCCATCCCTATTCATCAAATTTTAGCCCAGCGAAGGATAAACCTTGGGTAAAGACCACCACCCTTGAAAGAGATCCGGACAAGAGGGATACCCGAAGTATTGTGCCTTCCATGCGGCACGGACATATCGAATATTTGCTTTGCTTGGAAAGCACACCTTGAAGAACTTGTGAGGCGGGTCACTCGCGAAAGCGAGCCATCAGTATGATAGAGGACGCGATACCGCCAGGAACCACCCCGAGGAAGGTCATAAGGATTAACACAATCCTGGCGACTCAGGAGTCCGAACTAACCAACAAAGAAAATAAGAGAAAGATTAAATAGGCTACCATGATCTCCCAGGTCTCCACTAGTCTCCCACTAGCCGAAGCGATCCGTGATTGGCTTCAGAAGAAAGATCTAACCGGCCTTGATCTACCACACAATGGACGCCCTTGTCATCAGCATTCAAATCGCGCAGGCCATGGTTGACCGAATCCATACAGACGAGGGAAGTGCAGCAAACATCATACAATTGGCAGTTATCCAAGTATGAGCTTAGAGACAAAGATTAATAAATCAGCCAAGTCGCTGATTGGCTTCAATGGCGCAACAACGGTTACCATGGTCTACTTCCCCCTATAATCAGCTCACAAATGTTGATGGTCATTAATGAAGTCTCACCCTATAACGGCATTTTGGGAAGACCATAGATCGTCAAGATCAACGCAATCACCTCCGCCACACATCAGAAGATTTGCTACCCAATCCCGGGTGGTATCGGCGATCAACATGATCAAGCAATGGCGAGAAATGCTCAGCTCAAAGGGATGAAGAAAGGCAAGCAAACACAGTTCCATCCTGTGAATCAGGCATATCTAAAGAGAGTAGAACAAGCAGAGGAGAAAGCACATCTCATTTGTTGGTAATTTTTAACAACAATATTAAAACCTTGCAAGTGCACAAATCAAATGATAGTATAGTAGGCAAGCAATGGTCATTCCCACAGAGATAATAATCTAAAGAGATGTTTATCAGTGTCACACAACGAAAACATAAGGACTTCCACACACACGCCAACACCAAAGGGGGTTTTGATTTGATTTTGTGAATAAAACAAAACAAGGAAAAGAAAAGAAAACAAAATTTAAATTAGAGTCTTAGATAAATTGGTTTAAAATCAATCAAGAACAATAGCTAGGACTCACTATCCACCTTCAAACAATCAATCAATCCATAAACAACAATAGATAATCAATTTCTAGCAAGCATATGATGATGACACTCACAACAAGATCATGGCATTTGACTCGAGTTGTATGATTCTCTCTTAAGCGTATGTAAAGTGTATGGCATTTACATCAATACGTGTATTCTTAATTGAAATCTAGTATCGCATTTACTCAAATTAACAATCAATAATCCATTAAGATCAAAGAGAATATGAGTGTCACAAAAAACCCTAAAACATGGCATTTGTTATTAGGAATTCAAGAATCGATTTCTCATAACTAGTTCTTAACCTAATTATTCGTTGCAAACAAGAACACATTCAATATGGCAATTGACCTATGTTCTACAATGATTTAATTCCAATACATGCTTCCAAGTTAGCTACTCAAAGAAACAAAATATCAGAATTCACATAACATAGAGAAATCGAAATCATCACGCTTGTAGAAACTGAAAATCCATTCAAACTTGTTTATAAAATTGAAATCATGTTTAGGGTTTCAAGATTAAGCCCTAACTAACAAGAAATTTGTTACTCATATTCTTGGAAGAACTCAAAAATAAATACATAAGAACTGAAAAAGTCAAAGAGGAAAGGAAAAGAAGAACTCGTTAGCAGATTTCTCGTCTTGTGTGGTTGATCTCTTTAGGACGTGAATCCTTTGTATGGGGGCATTGGCTGGCCTTTTATATCACTTATATCAGAGTTTTAAACCCTAAGATTGACTGAAAAGTCATTCAAGAAGTCTTGGTAAACAAGGAATCCAAATAAGAAAGTAAAAATCACAATTCCTAACTCCACAGGAAATACAGCTCAGATTGTCACACGATTTGGGGATCTTCAGCCTTCTAGAAAAACCAGTAAAAAATATACTTTAGAAATATAAATGTCTTATCTTTCCAACCATATATAGCACGTAACTTGGAAAATTCTGGAAGGCTTCCGTTTCTTCACATTCACGTAACATGTACGAAACTGTCCTGTCTGTATGTGGGCTAACTTTACTTGTAATACTATACCAATAAGCCCCTTTTAAATCTAATCCTCCTACAAAACCTAAGTAAAAAGAGTACATAAATGAGTATATTTATGGACTTATCACCTTTCCTGACGGCCGAGCAGACCAAAAAGGAAATGGAATAACTACTCCCCAATAGTAATCAAAGAATCAGGACCAAGTTGAGGGAATCCGTCCGGATGTCTCTTACTGAAGAAGGATGGAAGCCCGAGGGACATTGAGCTAGTACCCCTTAATCCTAACAAGCTAGAGAGAAAAGCGCGGATTGGCTCTGGCCTAAGCCGGGAGGAAAAGCGAGCTCGCAGCCTTCCTCCATAACAACAAAGCGTATTTGCATGGTTGCCATCCGACATGCCACGGCATCAATCCCGGATCATCGCCGCCGTCAATCGTCAACCCGACTATCAAGCACAGCGCGGAAGAGACGCAACCGCCCCATAGCGGGTTGCCATCATTGAAGCCAAGATCAATAAGCTTCTAGCTGCGGTTTCATTGAAGAAGTCTCCTACGCAGAATGGTTGCGAACGTCGTTCTAGTAGCAAAGAAAGAAAAGGTTTGTGGAGAGTGTGCATCGACTACACCGACCTCAACAAGGCATGCCGTAAAGACAACTTTCCACTATCTAGAATTGATCAGGTCATCGATTCAACTTCCGACAACCAACTGCTAAGCTTCATAGAGGCCTACTCTAGCTACAACCAAATCATTATGCATGAAGACGACAAGGCAAAGACCTCTTTCATCATCGAAAAAGGTACATACTGCTACAAAGTCGTGCCCTTTGGGTTGAAGAACGTCGGAGCAACTTACCAAAGGCTGGTGAACAAAATTTTCAAGGAGAAAATCGGCAAGACTATGAGGCCTCGTAGACGACATGCTAGTCAAAGCTCCCGGCGAGCAGACCACATCAAGAACCTTGCCAAGGCATTTAGTTTACTACGAAAATACAACATGAAGTTGAACCCGAGCAAATGCATGTTTGGAGTCTCGTCAAGCCGATTCTTGGGATACTTAGTCACCCAAAGAGGAATCGAGGCACATCCAAATCAAATCAAGGCTATACTCAACATGAAGTCACTTACAAGAACAAAAGAGATACAAAATCTAACGAGTAGGGCGGCAGCTCTCAACCGATTCCTCTCAAGATCTACCGACAAGTGCAGACCATTTTTCAAAGCCTTGAAGAAGGGACACAAAGACAAGTGGGATGACGAGTGTGAAATAGCTTTTCAAAACTTGAAAACCTACCTCACTTTACCTCCCTTACTCTCAAAACTGATAGCAGGCAAAGACTTGTAGATCTTCCTAGCGGTGTCCAGGCTTCGGTGTCAGCTCGACCCTCATCCGAGAAGAGCTAGAGGCACAACATCCGGTATTCTACACTTCAAAAGCTCTCCTTGATGTGGAGACTCACTATCCGAAAATGGAGAAGCTCATTTTTTCGCTTGTCGTTTCTGCAAGAAAACTAAGGCCCTGCTATTAAGCACATCGGATAATTGTCATGACATAATTTCCCTTGAGATCGATCCTCCACAGCCCTAACGCTTCTCAGCGACTCATGAAATGGGCTATCGAACTTAGTCATCGACCTCCTATACTTGGCGAAGACTACTATAAAAGCCCAAGCTTTAGCAGATTTTATTATATAGTTTACTCGACCGGCTGAAGAAGGGAAATGGTCACGAAAAGCAAGGAAAAAGCAGACGACACCACCTCAACTGATTCGAACCTACCTAACGACATGTTGCAATTACATGTAGATGGAGCATCAAATCACAAATGAGCAGGAGCAGAAGTTATCATAATCACCCCAGATGGGACTTTGTTGGAACAAGCTATCATACTAGGCTTTTCTGTTTCAAACAACGAGGCGGAATATGAGGCATTACTTGCAGGACTGCACCTAGCGAAAGAATTGTCGATTATGAGATTGACCATCTACTCGGACTCCTAGTGATCACGAATCAAGCCTCAGGAGAGTACATGGCAAAACATCCAAGAATGGTCCAGTACCTCGACAAAGTCCAAGGACTTTTGAAAGAATTCCCTCTATTCACTATCCAACAAGTTCCATGGGCGGAGAACACTCATGTAGATGGTTGGAGAGCCTAGGATCAGCACTGGACACCTAGTTCAGACGCTCCATTCCAGTTAAACACCTTGAGCGGCCAAGCATCGAAGAAATAGAGCCAATTGACTCAATGCAAATCGATGAAGACCCAGCTGGCAAGACCCCATCATCGACTACTTAGTGAATGGAAATCTGCCAACGGATAAGTCGAAGCTAGGAAGGTCCAACAGAAAGCCGTGAGATATTACATGGAAGGTGACAAGCTCATTCGCAGATCATACTCCGGTCATCATCTCACTTGCATAAAATACCCTCAAACACTTGAGGTCCTCTGCAAAATTCACGACGGCGAGTGTGGCAACCACTCTAGGGGGCAGGCCGCTTGCGAGAAGGCTCTAAAGCGAGGCTTTTTACGGCCTACTATGCACCATGACTCCATTGAATATGTCAAAAGATGTGATTGCTGCCAACAGTACAAACCAGATTCCTAATGCTGCACGAAATCTACTATCCGCAGAACAGTCCATGGCCTTTCATACAATGGGCCATCGACTTAGTAGGCCCCATGCCAGCGACACTGCCAAGAAAGAAAGCGATGATCGTCGCCACGATTACTTTACTAAATGGATCGAGGCGAAACTCTATCCTCTATTAAAGAAGTAGATGTAAACGGTTTATCTGGAGAAACATTATATCTGGTTTGGATGCCCACAATCGCTAGTTACCGACAATGGCTCACAATTTATCGACAAGCAAATCACCGTATTCTTCGAAAAGTATGGCATCAAGCAGCATCTCTCTACCCCGAGACAATGATCAATTTTCCTTCTTCATCAGTTTTGGTATATAAGGTGGCCTCATTGGTGCTTCTTTTAAAATTGCAAGCTAGCTAGATAGGTGTCAATTTCACTGTACCAGCTCTGGGAGCCTGCTTCAAACCATAGAGTGCCTTTTTCAATTTATAGGCCTTATGACTTGCTGCTTTCACTTCAAACCCCTCTGGTTGCTCAGTATAAACCTCCTCCTCAAGTACTCCATTCAAGAAGGCTGACTTAACATCTAATTGGAACAACTTCCAACCCTTTTGTGCTGCAAGTGTGATCAAAGTTCTAATTGTATCTAACCTTGCCACAGGGGCAAAGGTTTCATTATAATCAATACCAGGTTTCTGAGCATACCCTTTAGCTACAAGCCTAGCCTTGTGTTTTTGAACTGTTCTATCCAGATTCAACTTGGTTTTGAACACCCATTTGACTCCTATGACTGGTTTATCTGTTGGCCTTTCTACTAGCTCCCAAGTTCCATTCTTTTCAATAGTTTCAATGATGCTTTCTTCCATGCTTTGTCTTCAACAGCTTCATAATAAGTTTCAGGTTCAATAATGGTCATGTGACATCTTGCATAAATGTCCTCCAAACTTCTCAGCTTTGCTTTGGTGTATTGCTTGGAGTTGACCCTTAGACTGGTGCCACTGCCATTTCTTCCAGAGACATGTTTATCATCTGAGATTAATTGATTAAGATTTAGTGAATCAATGTTGTGAGTTTCATGAGAGGCTTCTTCTGTTTCAGCTATCTCAAATTTCCATTTTCAAAGATGAAAGGCACAGAAACAGTTTCATCTTGCTTGCTTTCCCAATTCGAGGATTTGTTCTCATAAAAACAACACTTCTAGAGAGTATAATCTTCTCAGTTTGAAGATTATAGATCCTGTAACCCTTCTCACAGCTGCCATAACCCATAAAAATTCCTTTGCTTGCTTTGTCATCAAACTTCTGTCTAAGGTTTGATGGAATGTGACTGTAATGATACTTTAAACACTCTCGGTGTTTTACACAGTTTCCTTCTGTGAAAGCTTCAAATGGAGTTTTATGCAGCTGAAGTAGTATAGCTTTGTTTTGCGGATACAGCGATACCAAGTGCTTGACCCAGAAATTTACAGGATTTTCTTCTCAGTCATCATTGATCTTGCCATTTCTCAAATAGTTCTGTTTCTTCTTTCAGCAATCCCATTTTGCTGAGGTGAGTAGGCAATAGTCAGTTGCCTCTCCATGCCAAGATCACTGCAATATTCAAGGAATTCATGTGAAGTGTATTCTCCACCTCTGTCACTTCTTAATTTCTTTAAATTGAATCCACTTTGTAGCTCAACAAATGCTTTGAACTTTTTGAACACACTTATCATACTTGACTTGTTTCTGAGAAAATATACCCAACACATTCTTGAATAGTCATCAATGAATGTGATGAAGTATCTATTTCCTCCAATCGACTCATTTTGCATTGGACCATATACATCCGTGTGTATCAACTCAATTGGATTCTTAGCCCTCCAAGGTTTCTCATTCTCAAATGGTTCTCTGTGGCTTTTACCATACACACAGCCTTCACATACTCCCTCTTTTTCTGAGAAATCAGGTAAGCCTAGCACCATTTGTGTTTGCTGCATTTTTTTCATGCTTGCAAAGTTCAAATGCCCCAATCTTCTATGCCAAACCCATGGATCTTCTTGCACTGCTGCTTTCATTCCCATTGAGCAGAAGATTCCATAGACAATGGAGAGCATCTATTTCCAGCCATTGCTACTTTGGCAACAACATTATCAAGGCTGTTGTCATCACATATTAATGCATAGTTTCCTCCAAATAGAATGTAGTACCCATGCTCCATCATTTGTCCTACACTTAACAAATTCTCATCCAAACCAGGGACTGACAACACCTCATTTATATATCTTCTCCCTTTTCTTGTCTCAACTACTAGTGTCCCTTTTCCTGTGGCTTGAACAAGGTCACTAGTGCCCATTTTCACTTTGCAGGTCACTGACCTATCAAGATTGATCAACAAAGACTCTTGAGAGGTCATGTGATTGCTGCAAGCACTGTCAACAAACCACATAGACTTGCTTGATGCAATTGAACTTGCATGACAGGCATAGAACATTGTGGTTACCTCTTCCTCCTTTCCAGTTTGCAACTTGTTTACCATTGTCACAGTCCTTTGTAGTATGACCAAACCTATTGCATTTTCCACATCTAGGTTTGCCTTTGTGCCTGCATACACCAAAGTGATACTTTTGACAAACTTGGCATTGTGGTTTCACACCACCTTGACTGTTATTTCCTTGCTTGTTTTGTGGATTGAAACTGTTGTTCCAATTCCCTCCAGAGCCATTACTCCAATTTGAGCCACTATTGTTGTTAAAGTTTCCACCTTGAGACCAGTTTGAGCCCTTTTTGTTCTGTCCTTGCCATTTTTGATTTTGCTTTCCCTGAGAACTTTTGTTAGCTGCAGAAGCTTGATTATTTCCAACTCTGAGACTGCTAAAAGCTTTCTCAGTTCCTGCCAATTTATCCCTTTCATCATGTAGATCCTCTCTCTTATCATAGACTTTGATAGATGCAAGAATTTCTTCAACTCTAATAGTGTCAAGGTCTCTGGTTTCTTCAATGATTGACACTATGGACTTGTACCCCCTACTTAGACTCATCAAAAATTTGAACAATCCTTTTCTCTATTACATCTTCTCCTAGAGATTTCAGGTTGTTTACAGTTTCAAAAAATCAAGCCAAGTAGTCATCCAAAGATTCAACATCATTCATTCTCAAATATTCAAAATCAGCTCTAATAGCTTGTAATTTCACAGCTCTTACCTTTTTATCTCCTCTGAACTCTTTTCTTAGAATTTCCCAAGCACTTTTGCAATCTTCTCATTTCTGATGCGAGGAAAGAGTTCATCTGTTAGTGCTCCTTGAATAAGACTCAAAGCCTTGGCATTTTTGATCTTATCTTCTCTGGAGATAGTAGGTGCTTCCACTGGGATTTGCTCAGTCTCACTTTCTTCATCTCCAGTGCCCTTTAGAGCCTGCTTCCTGCTCAATAATCGGCTGTGGTTGTATTCCAATCTCCACTGCATATCCCATAGGTCATATGCTATGAGGATAGTCTCCATTTTTACTGACCAAAAATCATAGTTTGAACCATTGAACTGTGGAGTTCGTAAATCTCCACCTGCAGAACCTGAACCCACCATTTTGATGTGAGTCTCAGTGAACCACACAATAAAAGAGCAACCTTTATCCCTTATAGAGATTTCAGGAAAACCCCATTTCTCACAACTCACGCCCCTTCTCTGAAATCAGACCAGGAGCTCTAATACCATGATAGAATTTGGTATTTAGCTTGCTGGTTTTAGTGACTGATTTACAGCAACCCAAAACTAGTGTAGGCAACGTATGCAGAGGAGAAAGAAAAAACACACAGAGAGAATGAGAATGTTTTCAGTCTTTTTCATTGTTGCATCAGAGCCAAAAATCACACTATATGCATGACACAAGCTACCAAAAAACATATCCTAAAAACTAGGACATAAGGACTCATCTCCAGCCATTCAATGTCATTGGAGGCTATGATTCTTACACCTAGGCTAGAAATTGTTACAGCAGCAAGAACTAAAACAACTAAGAATTACAGCTGTAGAGTTTCCTAAAATAGTAAGAAAACTAGTCGTTGGATAACAGCTATTACCAAGAAAGGAAAGTTCTTCAGCTCCTTTGATTTCTTCATTCTCTTCACTATTAATCTGCAGGATTAACATCTGCAACTTGATTCAAAACTAGTATGCAGCTTAACTCTCAACAGTTTTAAAACAAAGCTCAATGAGAAGGGTGTGATAGATAAGCACAAGGCTCATTTGGTGGCAAAAGGCTACAAATAAGAGTTTGGTGTTGACAACAAGAAAGTGTATGCACAAGTTGCAAGAATGGATATAGTCCGGCATATTCTTTCCATGGCTGCTCAAAACTCATGGCCAATTTTTCAATTGGATGTCAAGTCTGCGTTTTTGCATGGGGAGTTGGAAGAAGAAGTGTATTTTGAGAAATCTCTTGGATATATGCAACAAGGAAAGAAGAAAAAGGTATATAGGTTGAACAAAGCACTCTATGCGCTGAAATAAGCACCTAGAGCTTGGTCATCTAAGAAGCAGCCGAATGTGACTTTATCAACAGCCGAAGCTGAATTTGTTGCAACAGCATCCTGTGCTTGCCAAGCCATTTGGCTGAGAAGGTTAATTGAAGCACTACACTACATGCAGGAAGGTCCAACGTCAATGTATTGTGATAATTTTTCTGCTATTAAGCTTTCAAAAAAATCCAGTTTTGCACTAAAGAAGCAAACATATTGATGTGAGATATCATTTTCTTCGTGAACTCTACAAGGATGATATTATTGATATGATTTATTGTCTAAGTAAGGACCAAATTGCTGATATTTTTACCAAGCCCCTCAAGCTGTCTGTGTTCATGAAATTGAGAAATATGTTGGGAGTTAGTTCTTTGAAGGATGTTGCTCGTTGCTCTTGATGGTTGAAGAATTGAAGTTTTACCTTTAAACTGATTGTCTGCAGAACATTCAGTTTAAGGGAGGGTGTTAAGAATATTTATTATTCTATTTATTATGTTTATGATTATCTTGTTAAGTTGTGGAAGTCCTATTCTTTAGGGACTCGGTTGTTTAGTTGCTAGTTAATAGGAGAGTCCAAGTTGTCATGGAGTCATGGTTAGTGGCTACATGTCATTGTTTAGTCGTGCATTAGTTGTTCCTATTGTTTAGCTTAGTTGATTTGTTATTTTGCTATTTAAGTTGTATTCAGTATTCAAGTTAATTAAAGAAGAGAAGTTTAAATTCCACAAATATGTTCTTAATTCTTCACATGTTTCCTTATTTTCAACATGTCATGCTTACATTTCAACAGTTGATAGGTACTATAAGAAATGGAGTACACTTTCAAACTCAGAAAAATAGAAAGAACTTCAAATTCAAAGATTGATGATGCTTTAACAAAAACTTGGAGAGATCCTTGAATGCCTTTGAGACCTACATTGCATCTCTTTGAACCACATTCAAACATTGAAATTTCCTTGTATATCTCCTCTTTCGGGCAAGGAGAAGTGACAACACCATCAGCAGTCGCAATATAAATAGTCATTTTATTTATAACCAAACCTAACTTCAACAAATACTAAGCCGCATACATCTCATCACGTTTTCCTTGGGACCCTTTCATGGAGATTATCCTAATGTGTGAAGACAAACCAGCAGGCACAAACGCCGGTGGATGGAAGGGGTTGTTTTCTTTGTTCAACATACGATCAAGGCCTAGGATAAGATATTCTAAATTAGGTGATCAATACAAATATTCTATGAGCAATGTCCTGTAACAAGAACGAATGATTAGAATGCACGTGATAGGAACGGAAGATTAGAATGGGCTAATAGCTGGAAATCATTAGAATGAGAGGTATGGAAAAAATTTAAATTTAAATTCTCCAATATCGCTTGCATATATAAAATAATTGAAGAAATAACTCTTGCCCAATGGGCGAAAGTGGTATTTTATATCTAAAATTATATGAAAAAAAATTCTATATTTAAAGCATATAGCTGATTGGCTATACTCTTTAAATATATTCGGAAAAAAACACGAAGCTTGCACTCAGAGACAAAGCTTTGGCAAGACTGGTTTCAGTCTCTATGTGATACTGTGGACGGTGGTAAAGACTTCTATTTGCTTGGTTCTGATTTTGAGAGCTATTTAGCGGCTCAGGTAATTGTTTCTATTTACTTGGCAGTCCCAACCCAAACCATACATATGCATTTTGAGCTCGGTGTTGTATAACTTACTATGATGCGTGGGATTTGAATATATACGACTACAGGCTACTGTTGATAAAGCATTTGTGGATCCAAATAAGTGGACTCAGATGAGCATCCTTAGCACAGCCGGGTCGGGTAGATTTAGCAGCGAAAGAACAATTCAAGACTACGCAGAGAAGACTTGTTGAATTGAACCATGCAGATTCCCTTCTGATGGCTAGCTCACCCTCACCCTCACCCTCATCCACACCCCAGTAGCAACATTTTAAATATTTGAATGGAAGGTATGGAAAGAATTTAAATTCTCATCTTGTATAAAAAAATAATTGAAGAAATAACAATAGCACAATGGGCTAAAGTGGTATTTTAGGCCTAAACCCTAAAATGATATGACAAAATTGTATATTTAAAGGAATCGCCAGGCGGCTTTACTTTCTAAATACATTCGAATATTTTATACATATAGCCATTCGGCTATACTGTTTAAATATTAATATATTTGAATATTTTAAGAGAATAGCGTGTGGCTATACTCTTTAAATATATTTGAAACACACGAAGCTTGCACCTCGCAGAGGACGGATCACATCACAACCATTTCGCCTTTCTATCAACTCAAGCTTCTATTTCTTGGTTTCGGCTGCTTCGTTCTTGGGTTCGGCACTGAAAAAGACTCAACCGCCTAGGAGGCCCGCCCATCCACCTAGCTCCTGCCTAGCCGCCTAACCACCCGCCTAGGTCGATTTTTCGAACACTGCAATTGACTAAAAGTCTAAAACCCGAAATTGAAAAAAATTTAGTAGCAAATTTGAGCTTGAGATTAAGATTGGGAAGCCAAAGCAGTGAAGCACAAGTCAATTCCATAGAAGAAGAGATCATGAGACTATTAATTCATCTAATTCTATTCCTCTCCCTGTTTCCCGCCTTATTCTATTCTCTCTTGGATATCTCCCAAACGACATGTTCACCTCACCACACCAATGACAACGATGACAATTCCTCCCCTCCAACAACTCCGCCTTATTCTCTTCTCCCTTCGCATTGACGACATGGCGCAGAAGAAAAAAATACAAAGGTTAATCGTTTTATTAGTTCCTGAACTTAGACCCGATTTGCATTTGAGTACCTCAATTTTCAAAATGGTTCCCGTGATCCTTTAACTTCACTTTCGTTAGGACAAATGGTCATGCCGTTAATTTTGTTAACTTTTCTGTTAAATGCAGGGGCAAAATAGTATTTTTGTATCAAAATTGATTAAAATATGAATAAAAAATTACAAAACTAAAAAATTAAAATTAAACTCTCTCTCCCCCCTAATCTCGATTTCTACTCCCCCAAAACTTATTTTTTTTCTTTTTTCTTTTTTATTTGATTTTCTTTTATTGTTATTTTAAAGATATGATTTTTTATTCCTTTTTTGGTTTTAATATAAAAATACCATTTTGCCCCAGCATTTAACAAAAAAAGTTAGCAAAATTGACGGCAAAACTATTTGTCTTGACGAAAGTGAAGTTAAAGAATCACGGGAATCATTTGGGAAATTAAGGTACTCAAATACAAATCGAGTCTAATTTTAGGGACTAATAAAATGATTAACCCAAATAAATAAATTCTCATTTTTCTTCTCCAACCTAGCCAACCCTCTCTCCCTTCCCATCGTTACCCCAAATCTCCCTCCCCACCCCGCTCCTCCAGTCCAAACCCTTTGAACCACGAATCCGTCTCCCCTGCGCCTAGCCACTCCCTCTCCCTCCCCCAAATCCATTGTCACTTTTGTTCAAGAATTTCTCTGACCGGCGATGGTTGAAGATCGGCAACGATGATTAGGAACTGTTTGCTCTTTGTTGTTTTATATTCTAAGATTCAGACACAAATTCTTTCTAATCCTCGTCCTCCCCTGGTTAAGGAATGATCATCATATGGAATTGATTTGTGAAATCAATGTAATGTTGTTTTTGTGTTTTTAGTTATACTTGGCCTTTACTGGAGGTTGGGCTAGTTTCTTTTCTCTGTTTGTAATATTTGAAACTACAAAATCTGTTCTGCTATGCGGAAGATGATATTCTGGATCTCAATAATGCTACTCTCTCTCTCTCTCTCTCTCCCTCAAGCGAATACTACAACCAAATCCAAAGTGAGGTCGGGATTTTGGGTGAGAGGCGATGGATTAGTGAATTTCAAGGGGCCGGCTAGGTGTGGGTTGCTGGGGAGTGTGGATGTGGGGTGTGCTAAGAGGATTTAGGGATGATGCTGGGATTTGGTTGTGTTACTGTGATTCTTTATTCTTTTTCTGCAAGTGAGCTCTCAAACTCTGCTCTTTTTTTTAATTTCATTGAATTTGGAGAATTGGGATTGTGTTTTTCCTCATAGGTACTGGTTCTACTAGGTACCCATATGGAATTACTTCCCATTACCGTGGAAAGTTTAGGGCTTTTCCTCAATAAGTAGAGTTCGTTGGCTCTAATTTTCCCCTTCATGTGGAATTTTTGAGAAATAATCTGTACCCAAGTTTTGTTTCCACCACTCCAAGGTAATCACTGGTGCCTTTTATCTTCTCTTTTGTACTTGCTTTAGAAACTGAGGAAAAGAAGAAAAAAAAATGGCAAACAAACCAAATCTATGCTTTTTGTTTATGGGTGCAAAATCTGTGCTATGTTCTGTGAAGTTAAAGACCAATTGACTCAATTTGGTATCTTGCAAGTTGGGGTGAGGGGCAATGTGTGGTTGTCACTATATGCTCTGAGACGGAGATTATGCAGGTGGAGTCCTTGTCGAGGACCTTGAAGGCGTCGCAGAGCTGGTGTTGGAAAGGTCGTGAGCTTCTCCTAGTTGGGCCTGGGTCGGGAAGGGGCGAGGAGAGGGGGTGGTGGGCACACGGGGTAGGGAGGTAGCTCTGTGGGGAGGAAAGAGGGAAAGATGTTTACACCATAATCAACCGAGCATATCCAGCCTCAAAACAACTAGCACCAAGGCAGACATGCCTTCTCCTCTGCTGAAGGAATACACTCTTTCGAGATGCCAAGCACCTGCCGAAACTCTCGATTGCTGAAGCTCACAAACTGCTAAACCTAATTCTCATGACACGTGTCACGACCACGGCGATTTGCACAAAGTCCCACATCGGAAATCTACACCAACCTCCCACTTTCACTTCCCTATAAAAAGAGAACAGTACCCTAGTAAGAAGGGTAACTACTTTCTTACCTTTTACTATTGCTCTGCTAAAGTTACCCCTCTTAGTTGACTTAAGCATCGGAGAGCCTTCGCCGGCACCACACCGGTGTCAGCTTAACGATTGCTTCTCCTATTTTGTCTTCTGCAGCTAGCCTTTATCAAAGGTCCAGCCCTTTTCCTGCTGAAGGCAAACCACATTTTCTCTAAGTTGACCCTCTCCGAAAAGAGCATCAGCGGTTTGGCGCCGTCAGGAAGCGACACAAAGGCTTCATCGTTCTCCTTTTTGCCCTTGGCACCACATCATCATTCAACACAAGCTTTGTGTTGCCTTGCGCGCCCCGTGCCTAGCCACATCTTGTGTCACTTTCGGCACCCTCGTGCCTAGGCGCCTTGCGACATGCAAGTTTTATGTCGCCTTCGGCACCTCGTGCTGGCCACGTGCCTTGCGACACGCAAGTTTTGTGTCGCCTCCAGCACCGTCGTGCCTAGCCACATTGCCTTGCGACACGCAAGCTTTGTATCACCTTTGGCAACCCGTGCCTAGCCACATCGCAATCTTGCGACATGCAATCTGCCCGACACCATCGTGCCTAGCCACATTGCCTTGCAACACGCAAGCTTTGTGTTGCCTCCGGCACCATCGTGCCTAGTCACATCGCCTTGCGACACGCAAGCTTTGTGTCACCTCCGGCACCATCGTGCCTAGTCACATCGCCTTGCGACACGCAAGCTTTGTGTCGCCTCCGCACCATCGTGCCTAGCCACATCGCCTTGCAACACGCAAGCTTTGTGTCGCCTTGCCCACCACATCGCCTTGCAACACGCAAGCTTTGTGTCGCCTCCGCACCATCGTGCCTAGTCACATCGCCTTGCGACACGCAAGCTTTGTGTCGCCTCCAGCACCATCGTGCCTAGTCACATCACCTTGCGACACGCAAGCTTTGTGTCGCCCATCTTTGTGCCCAGCCACATTGCCTTGCAACACGCAAGCCTTGTGTCGCCTTCAGCACTATCATGCCTAGCTACATCGCTCTGCGCCACGCAAGCTTTGTGTTGCCTTCAGCGTCCCCGTGCCTAGCCACATCTTGTGTCACTTTTGGCACCCTCGTGCCTAGGCCCATCGCCTTGCGACATGCAATTCTTATGCCTTCGGCACCCTCGTGCCTAGGCCCATTTCCTTGCGACATGCAATTCTTGTGCGTTTGGCACCCTCATGCCCAGCCACACCACCCTGCGACATGCAAC
Organism: Prunus mume; assembly: GCF_029339155.1. Lineage (NCBI taxonomy): Eukaryota > Viridiplantae > Streptophyta > Magnoliopsida > Rosales > Rosaceae > Prunus > Prunus mume. The sequence goes on along the minus strand of NC_142699.1, from coordinate 33,142,680 downwards.
GTTGTGCATTTGGCAGTGCACAAAGGTTGAAAAGCCCACAAACTTTTCCGAAGTCAATTGCTCGCACCCAAGGCCTAGCAGCTTCACCACTACCAACACGGAAAAGCCCAGCCCATGCGCACAAGGCTCAACAAAATCACGGCTCCAAGTCATTTTAACCCGAGGTCCAACTCCGACCCGGAGCCACCAACAGTCGACCTCTTGCCGAGCACAATCTTACCGAATTCAAGTACATCAGAACTAAATGGTGCTCTCAGCAACTTGTTCTCACCAAGGCCCAGCCCCCAAGACTCTCTGAATATACCTTCACGGCCCAGCTAAAAGACCTGAGGACCCAGCCAGTGCGCACAAAGTGTCAGAATCTGCCAACACCTACAAAAACCCGTGGCTCAGCCCACTTGCAAAAAAAAATTTGTGTTAGCCCTTGCCGTTCGGAAGCAAAGAAATTCAAAAATTGGCTCACGGAGGGTCAATAGTTTACCTCACCGAATGCTGGAACTTCGGAAAAATACCAACCTAAACACTTGCGAATGCTTAACGATACCGAAATCGATCCTCACCAAGGAATCTTAGGCAAACCCCCAGCCCAAGCTCACCCCAGCTCTTAACCTTGGCCGAACCTTCTTGGACCAAGACTCACTCCCATGCCGAAGCTTTGGAGGCCCAAGTCTATAGCTTCTCTCAAAAATAGCTTACCAAAGGGTTTTACACAGCCTAAACCAAGCGGATACCGCAAAGGATAGCCTCCAACAAAACCCGCCGAACGGCAGGAGCCAGCTAAAAGCTTCAAAAAGGATAATCACAGCAAACTGGAGCTCTTCCAAGGAGCCAGACCCAAGCACCAGACTCCAGACCTGCTATCTTGCCGAATTAGGTCACCACATCTTCCAAAAGCCCATCTTCCAAGGGCTGAAAACAATACCCTGCTGCCAAAAGATTAGCTCCAAACCCTCAATCTCCTCGTACTTCACTCAAAGACCCAGACTCTAACCGACTACACAAAGAATGTCATATTGCATTGTTTGCATGGCCAAGGAGTGTTGTTCCAATTAATCTAAAGGATGCCCACGTGCATCCCCACTATGAGATAAGATTCCCTCTTCTTGCATTTCGTTATTTCAATATACTTGCATGCACACAATATTTATTACAAGACCCAACTCAACTTGAGATTTAAGAATAAACAAAGCCTATAAAAGCCATTGGTGGGCCAGCCTCAAGAATTCCAAATCCGGCTCCAAGGCTTGACAAAAGCCCAGCTGCAGCTCTCAGGACCTAGACCCTGTCAAAGAATTTGCAAATATCATCAATTCAAACAACTTAGCTGGCCTTGCCGAACGGCAAAGCCCATGAAATTCAAAAAGGAGGCTCACGGAGACACCCATCAACCTACCGAATGGATGTTGCAGAACCAACTCCAATGCTCCCTCCAAGAACCTGTTGAACAGAAATCAAAGCACAAATCAACACAACAGCAAAAAAAAAAAAAAAACATACCTACCGGGTTATAATGGGCACCCAGACCACTTTGCCGAACGGTAGGCTCTTTGAAAGTCAGAACAAGGGCAGGCCCCGTGCGCACTTACCCTTGCCGACCGGCAAGGCCTCAATGTATTTCTTCTCCGAAGCTGAGGCCACCCCGCCTCCTTCAAAACACAAACCTGCTGAACCCTGCAGAAAATAAGCACCACCAAAAAAAAAAAAAAAAAAATTTGAAAGGGCTGAGCAAAGGGAAAAATAGCCAAAACTCAAACCGTTGAACTCATTTTTTAGGCCCAAATGTCGGCCCAGCTCCACTCTCTAGTCCCTCAGCTCCGAGATTCACGCCAAATCTGCCAAAGATTAGCAAACATATCAGAAGGTATCCCAGCTGGCCTTGCCGAACGGGGTCACACAACTTTAACCTTGTCCAAGTCATTTACCGAAGCTGTAGTGCTCAACCTTCTCACCTTACCGCAACAAGAGCTGACCTCAGCTTCCCACCACGACACGTCCTACTCAAGCTCACCGAAGGCCCAACCTCTAGAAGACACACCCTTGCCGAACGGCAAGGGCTGTGCAAACACAAAGGGGGCGCAAGGAAATCACAAACACCATAATCCCACTTTACCTCTGCATAAGAGATGGAAGATCACAGACCCCCTCCCTGCCAAAATTAAGGTGGTTGAGCAAGGAAAAGGGGGATTCAAAGAGAGCTAACCTAAACACTTGCCAAAAATCAAGGCTCAAGGTCAAGCTTACCAAACGGCAAGGAACATTCGGAAGGGGGATAAGCAACATACGGAACTCAGCAAATCAGCTTATCCTATTCCTAGAGCCCAGCCCGATGACCATCACAAGTTTTGATGCGGAGGCACGGGTGGACGCGTGACGAAACCTTTCCAATCCACCCCTGCCGATCGGCAGGTTCGCGCTGGGAACAAGGAAGAACGTGCTGTTTGGTCCTTAGCCAAACCAACTTTACTGACAGCTCCACTGCTCAGACCACCTGATTCAAAAAGCCCCAGAAATTTCCCTCCAAGGAACCCTTGCCAAACGGCAAGGGTTGTTCGAAAGAAATTTGGCACCCAAAAATCTCTATTCACAAACTCTGCCGAACGGTACCTCGTGACCAAAAAGGTAGCCCCGACGAACAACAGAGTTCTAGCTTCAGCAAAACGGGACCAGCTCCAATTCCTAGCTCTGCGCCTAGCGAAATCCAACGTTGGTCCTTGCCGAAAAGATCCAACACCGAAGGATTTAATACTGCCGAACGGCAAGTCCCGCGCAAAACATGAAGAGAAGCTCACCACCCGATTCGAGCTGCCACAGAATTCCCCTCCAGACAACTCCTGCCGATCGGCAGGCTCACACCAGCCTTCCAAACCTCCTTGCCGAACTCACAACGGGATTCACAACTATCACAACTCCTGGGCACTCTTCTCTCCGGTGCAAATAGCCCAGCCGCCCTTCCGAACCCAGCTCGAGGCCAGCTCAATAACAATACACACCCTTGTCGAACGGCAAGGGCTGTGTGGAAAGAAAACGGAGGACTGAAAATGGAGGCTACTTCACGAAACCCAGCTTAGCCTCACCGATCGGCAGCTCTGCTATAAATGGCCAAGGCCTCGAAAACCCGTCCTTGGAAACCAGACCCCGCCGATTGCCCAGCCCCTTACAAAACTCTCGTGTGATTTAGCTGAAGGTGCACTCGAACTTCCAACCCTGCCAAACGGCAGCTATTATAAAAGACGTGACCACACGAACCCAAAACTTGATTTTTTCCTCCTTGCCGATCGGCACTGCTGAAGGAATTCTGAAATATTGCCCAAGACCTAGGTGCCGAACGGTAATGGCTGTGGTACAATATGCAGTGGCTTCTCACAATCCCACTTGCCGAAGAGAACAAGAGGCCTAGCTCCTACAGCTTCTAAACCTGGGCCCAACTAAGGCTCAGCCCACACCATGACCTAGCAACCCACCCCCCCACCCAAGTGCATTAACTGGGCTTGCTTGCCGAACGGTAGGGACCCAAGAGCTGCCCAAAAAAAAGAGAGGAATTGGGAACCCGCCGAACGGCAAGGGGCCATAGAAGGAAAACTAAGGCCGCACTTTGTTCTTCTCCAAGCTTCAGCCCACCTTTTTGGACCCACGTCCCCACTCCCTGAAGCCATCACCTGGTTACCAAAGATGCACCAGCCAAGGCTATGACTCAGCCTCTTTGCCAAACGACAGGTTCCAAGTCATAGGTACCAAGGGCCCGCAAATTTTCCTACTAAAGCTTCAAGACCCAAGTCTACTTTTCTTTCAAAGGTACCCAACTACCAAGAATCCCAGAGCATAACACAGCTTTTATCATACCTCCCAAATGTTAACGCAACTTTTAACTTGCCAACTTGGGGGACTAGGGAATGCCCTAGGGCTCCACTAAAACTGGAATGCTCGGTCATGATTACTCAAAGCTCACAAGTTCCCAAAGTCACTTCTTGGGGACTATGCTTACACCATAATCAACCGAGCATATCCAGCCTCAAAACAACTAGCAACTAGTTATAGAGTCGCTTCTTATTCCTCAGAATGGACTAAGGCCATGCAAGATGAAATCGATGCTCTTCATATGCAAGGAACTTGGGAATTGGTGCCTCCTTCAGTGAATAAGAATGTGGTAGGTAGTAAGTGGATCTATAAGATAAAGAGAAATTCAGATGGCACTGTAGCCAGGTACAAAGCAAGGTTGGTGGCTCAAGGTTTTGGCCAAGAGCCTGGATTTGACTACTCATAAACTTTTAGTCCAGTAGTGCGCCACTCTACTGTCCAAATTATTTTTAGCTTGGCAGCCATGCATGGGTGGAAGTTAAGGCAATTAGACATTAAAAATGCCTTTGTTCATGGAGATTTGGATGAGGAAGTGTATTGAAACAACCTCAAGGGTTTGAAGATCCTAAGCAGCCTCAATCTGTTTGTAAATTAAGGAAATCTCTGTATGGGTTAAAACAAGCACCAAGGGCATGGAATGCTAAGTTCACAGGATACCTTCCAGCCCTTGGTTTCAAAATGTCTCAATCAAATCCGAGTTTGTTTGTTAAACACACTGGATCAGATGTTCTAGCTTTACTTTTATATGTCGATGATATTATCTTAACAGGTTCAAGTGATGCTCATTCAAGAGGTTATTGATGATCTTGTTGAGAGTTAAGCTGCATACTAGTTTTGAATCAAGCTGCAGATGTTAATCCTGCAGATTGATAGTGAAGAGGATGATGAAATCGAAGGAACTGAAGAACTTTCCTTTTATAGTAATAGCTGTTATAGGATATGTCCAACAGCTAGTTTTCTTACTATTTTAGGAAATTTTACAGCTGTCATTCTTAGCTGTCTTAGTATTTTCTGCTGTAACAATTTCTAGCCTAGGTGTAAGAATCATAGCCTCCAATGACCTTGAATGGCTGGAGATGAGTCCTTGTGTCCTAGTTTTTAGGATCTGTTTTTTGGCAGCTTGTGTCATGCATATAGTGTGATTTTGGCTCTGATGCAATATACAGAAAATAGACTGAATCATTCTCATTCTCTCTGAGTTTTTCTCTCCTTTGCATACGTTGCTTACAAAAGGTTTTATTGTTCTGTAAATCAGTCTCTAAAAACCAGCAAGCTAAATACCAAATTCTAACAGATCTGTCCTCTGTGTTTGAATTGAAAGATCTGGGGTTGTTGACTTACTTCTTAGGTCTACAAATTTCTTATCCCAGCTCAAGTGGTATCTTTGTGAATCAGTATAAGTATGCCAAGGAGTTGTTAGCTAAAGCAGGTATGACTCAATGTAAAGCTTGTTCCACTCCATGTAAACCATATTCCCAGGTACTTAGCACAGAGGGTGATTGTTAAAAGATCCAACGTTGTATCGTCGTTTAGTAGGAGCTTTGCAGTACCTTACTTTTACAAGGCCTGATATTGCTTTTGCTGTGAACTCTGTCTGCTAATACATGACAGCACCTACAGATTCTCACTTCTTTCAGGTTAAGCGTATCTTGAGATACATACAAGGTACTCTGCAATATGGCATCAAATTTTCCCCTGGACCTATGCAACTTAGCGCTTTTAGCGACGCAGATTGGGCTGGAGATGCTTCTACACGCAGGTCAACCACTGGCTTTATAGTATTTCTTGGAAATAATCCAATTTCTTGGCAGTCCAAGAAGCAAGGCTCGGTCTCTCGCAGCTCTATGGAAGCCGAGTATCGAGCATTAGCCAATACAGCAGCTGATGTTGTTTGGATTCGTCAAGTGTTGGCTGATATGCATGAGTTTCTGCCTGAGCCTCCTTTACTACACTGTGACAATCTCTCTGCCTTAGCTTTGAGATCAAATCCAATGTTTCATTCACGAATCAAACACTTAGATATTGATTTCCACTTCATCCAAGAACGTGTCCAGCGTAAAGATTTTCATGTGCAGTATATACCAACCGATGATCAAGTTGCTGATGTGTTCACAAAGGGATTACATGGTCCTGTATTCTCAAAGCATTGTATCAATCTCAGACTGCGTCGCCCAGCTGAGATTGAGGGGGGATGTTTGACTAAAGGTTAGTCAGCTAGGAAGGTTGTTAGTTGACGTGTCATTATGGTTAGATTGTTAGTATAATCCACGTGATTTCTGCTATAGTATAAAGTCTGTAATCCCATGTGTATTGGATTGATTCAATGAGAAATACAGAAAGCAAAAGTAATATTTTCTCTAAATTCCTCTCTATGAATATTCTAGAACTCTCTATCTTCTTCTTCCTTCAGATGCTCTTACACTCTAAGATATGCAAATTGTAACTCAAGAAAGCCATCATAACGGTTTGCAAAATCAATCCCATTTTCCCTATCAAAGAAAAAGGAAATCTTTAACGGTCGAGTTTACTTATTTCTTGTAGATGGGTATGAAGCAAGTTGTTTCTCTCTTAGAGCATCTCTAATGGAGGGGCTGTATAATGAGGTGTATGTTAAATATACACCCTTTGTGATCGGAATCACCAGCAATGAGGAGGTGTAAATGAGTGTAAATTTGCATCACCACTATGATATGCAAATTTAGATGCACATGTACATCTTTTTTTATATCCCTTACAGGTGGGACCTACATGAGAAAATGTGAGGAAATGTGGACAAAAATGGGAAAAAAATTGCTGAATGAAACCCACTTGCACGGCTAGAGTAGTTGCTAAATGATGCAATTCTTCTTTTTTTTCAAACATAGCCAACAGCCAACAGCTTTAGGTCTATTTAAATATTTTTGGATGAAATCAATGATTTTTTTGGATGAAATTATATCTTCTCTAAATTTAAATATTTTTAGATCTATTTGTTTGAAAAAATAAAATGAACCTTATACACACAAAATTAATTTTATAAAGTTAACATAAAATAAAATTTTAACACAAAAACGAATTAAGACAAAAAAATCAATTATACATCTTTAGATTTACATCTTCCCCATTGGAGCAAAAACCATATTTATAACCCCGGAGATGTAAAAAGAATGTAAAAGTAGCTTTACACCCCTCAAAAATACACTCTCCCACTGTGGATGCTCTTATTTATAAAAAAAAATCATTACCATCAAGTAACTCTTTTTCCTACTTCAAAGGCCAAAGAAGATAGAACTAAGTTCTAGACTTGACTGTATTGGTTTTTCTAAACTATTCTTTATCCTTATTTTGAGTTATTTTATACATTTTGTTGATACCAAATATCAGTAAGGCCTATTCAAAAGAGCCCAAAGAGGACAAGCCCAAACTGTTTGAGGAAGTGGTTGGACCCGAGCGAAAAATAGACTACGCTAGCCTTACCTCACGCCTGAGAAGGCCCAATGGAGGTAATGGTAGGCCGCCTATGCCCAACCAAAGCCCACGAGGCCACGACCCAGCACACTAACCCAGTCAACTCTCCCCAAAAGTCCACACATGGGAATAAGAAGCGCTAGAATGGGCCCACGTCATATCACACGGACGCCTGATGTCCCCTAAAAAGGAAAGGACACATGTCAGTCTATCACCAGTCACACAATAGACTGGTGTCACGTCATCAACATCTCTTGCGTCCCACATCTGAAAAAGACAATTGAGAGGTCTCATCTCCCTATATAAAATGGAGTACTTTCTACCTAAAAAATGTAGTATGAACTTTCTTCATACTAGAGTATAGTACTTATAGAAAGCCTCATTTGAGGAAGAAAGACTGACTTAGGCATCATATGGTGGTTAGTGAATCCATCACCACCCTCTTTTGTGACTCATTCTTGTTTTTATTTTAAGGAGATTGGAGCTACCTACGACCACCGTACTTGACCACTCCAAATGCGATAGAGACATACATAAATGCAACTTCAAGACCACACGTCCATTCTTGAGGAAGGCTTGAATGAGTTTGACGCACTCTGATTGGCGGTGCGAATTCCACACATCAACAAATTTATGAATTTATTAGCATGATTTAAATTTTGATTTTTTTATAATATAACACTTAAATTCCTTATATAGAATTCCACCCTTTCTCTCTCCCTCTCTCTCTCTCTCTCTCTCTCTCTCTCTCTCTATATATATATATATATATTTATTTATTTATTTATTTATTTATTTATTTATTTATTTATTCATTCATTTATTTATTTATTATAAATATAAGTGATTGTCTAAACTACAAAAAAAAAGGTTTCTCACATACATACTATCAAGGCAAGATAATATGGCACATTGCATTAGTGAAACTTCTGCAATCCTCATTTTCGTGATTGCAACAATGCTGATTTTTCCAGGACTTGCATGACAGATTCATGTTGAATATTAGAACTAGCACTCAATTGCGATCAGCTTTATGTACAAGAAAACCATAAATATAAGTTTTTGAGTAAAATGAGACATCGCAATTTAGAAAGTAACAAAAGTTCCAAAGGTTTTCAGTCAAATATAGATGATTTACAATTAAATATTATCATTTATCCAATAACTTCATATATAATTCAAACTTGAGTTTTTCTTTAGCTGCACAAGGACAAACAAAGACGGTTTATTAACTTATTTTTTTAAATCTAAATTAATTAATTAATTAACCAACGCATGTGCAAACCATTAAAATCTAAAATGAATGAGATTGAATTAATCTACCCGTTTAGTTTGGAGTTATCCTACCAAATCTGTTCTTCACTCTAAATGCGTTTCACATCATCAATAACACTAGGCTTATAAAAAGACAAACTTGTTATAGATTCTCCACCATTCTATAGCTTCGTTGGCAACAAAGTATATTTTAAAAAAAATTACAACATGGCAAGGTTCACTAGTTATCTAACTTCTGCAATCTTGATTTTCGTGACTGCAACAATGATGATTTTTCCAGGACTAGCAACCCTAGCACCCTCCCCATCAAATTTTAAGTTCCTAGAGGAATGCAAATCAAAGCTTCATGCCGAGTGTGGAAAAGAAATATTCGTTACAATAATTAAGGAATGGTCTATTAGTGATAGTTGTTGCATTGAGCTTGTATCAATGGGTCAATCATGCCACATTGCATTGATGGACAAAGCTCTTTCAGGCCCTCTTGCCAAATTAAACAAGTCGGATACTTTGACCAAGAGTGCAGAAATTTGGAGTCAATGTGTTAAGTCCTCAAAATATCTCTCTCGTGCAACTTCTCCTTCTTCAGAAGAATAACTAGTCTCTGAATTAATTATGTAATTGATTTCATATAGAAACATACTTAAGAATAAATGAAATCAAAGTTTTGAGATAGAAGCCTTAAATTTGATATGCTTATTCTCTTTTTACAACATATCTTGTCTACAACGTTTGTCAATCCTCCACCTCATCACTTAAATTTATTGATTAGTGTTATACATATGTTTTAATGAATGAAATCACTTTCATATATATATTTATCTTCAATTTAAGTTACAAAAAGCAAGGCTCTCCAACAAATGAATGCTTATAGATCATATTTAAATATTATGATTGTTAGTTCTTAGGGGTTATAGGAAACACTATATCATATATTATGAATTATATTATTTTATGAATCACTTAAACAAGATACATTTCTACTTCTAAATATAATATCTTGCAAAAGGTGGCGATGTGGGTAACGTTTATAGTAGTTGTTGGTTGCGAAGTTTATCCGCTTTAATTTTGCTTTATTAGTATGTTCGTTTCAGTTTCCTTTTGGGCTTAGTTTGTATTGTGAAGTTTATCTAATGAAAGTCTTCTTTCATTTTTAAATTTTTTTTTTTAAAAAAAACCATAAAAATATGAGTTTTGAGTAAAATGACGCTTCACAATTTAGAAAGTAACACAACTTCTGAAGGTTTTCATTAGAATATAGAGGTTTTACAATCAAATATTTTCATTTATCAAACATCTTGATATATAATTAAAACTTGAGTTTTCCTTTTGTTGATATGTGATTATCACACCACTAATAAGAGTGCGTCAAACCTTGATCCATCTGAAAATCAAGCATAAGCCTTGTATGAGGTTATAAAAAATGAACAATTCAGATCATGAGTTTACATTGTGGCATTGTTCCAAACGATTGGTTAGCGCCATATTATCTTACGAATTGGTTTAGAGATTGTGTGCTACTCAATGCATAGACATTACAAAGGGAATGTTGTTGCATAGACATTGCATTAAATTCCCTAAAATGTTTAGGAAAGAGAAAGGCTATACTGAAGCTCGATATGGCCAAGGCCTATGATCTGGTGGAATGGGTATTTTTGTAATGGATGATGAGCATGATGGAATTCCCTGATTGCTTTATCCAGTTGATCATGGGTTGTATTACATCTATTTCTTACTCCCTATTGATTCAAGGGCGTTCGTTGGGTCTCCTCACTCCTACTCAGTGTCTACGCCAATCTCATCCCATTAATTCCTTTTAGTGATTGAGGGCTTTTCATCCTCACTTCAAAAGGCCAATCAGGATTCTCTAGTTTTCGTGGTTCTATTGCTCATTTCGCACCTTCCTTAATCACCTATTTTTTGCAAATGACATCCTCTTATTTTGTGATGCTGAAGTTACCCAAATAATGGAGTTGAAGCGCATCTTTAGTCTTTATGAAACAATCTCGAGGCAGCAAATAAATTTTGCCAAGTTTTCTCTCTATTTTAGCCCATCTAACTCTGAATTAGCCCAAGTTCAACTCCAAGCTCTTCTCAGGGTACCGATAGTTCTATGCCATGAATGATATTTGGGTCTTCCTACTATAGTCGGAAAAAATAAAAAACAATATTCCGAGCTATCACAAATTGCATTTGGAAGAAGATTTCAGGATAGGAAGGTAAACTTATTTCTAAAAGTGGGAAGAAGGTGCCTATTAAGGCTGTGTGTCAGGCAATGCCAACCTATTCTATGAGTATCTTTCGTCTACCAGTTGGCTTATGTTCTGAACTTTAGAGTATTTTTGCTCGTTATTGGTGGTAAAAAAGGAATTGAAAAATGTATCCAATGGAAGACCTAAAAGGCTCTAAGCAAGCATAAGACAGAAGGAGGTCTCGATTTTCGAGCACTTATCTGTTTTCATCAAGCTTTGCTTGCCAAACAAGGGTGGTATTTTCTGGAATTCCCCAATTCCCTCATTCCTCGGATGCTCAAAGCTCGGTATTTTTCAAATTCTGATTTTCTGCATGCTCAAGGGGTCTGACACCTTCTTTTACATGGCAGTCGATATTATGGGGTCGTGAACTCTTCTCTTGTGGTCTTGATGGCTTATCGATGATGGCCAACTTGTGAACATCTACACTGATCTGTGGGTACCTTACCATCTTACATTTATTGTTCAATATTCTTCACATCTCTATGTGGATTCCAAAGTCAGTGCTCTCATTACTACTATCGGAATGTTCCTAAGATCTACCGTTTATTCACTTTCTCTAAAGCTGTACTCATCATATTTATTCCTCTGAGTTGTGATATATACTAGTGATCGCCGTATTTGGCATTTTACTCGTAGTGGTTGGTATACAGTTAAGAGTGGATATTAGACTGCTTTGGAATTTCAAGCTCAGATGGCCTCTTTGTCTGTGTCCGGGTCTTCCTCTTCCTCCTCACAACAATCATGGAAGCATCTATCCTCTATGGAAGCTTAGGGCCTATTTGGTATTTGATTTTAGTCCAATTTTATAAACTCAAAAACAGATTTTAAATCCAAAAGCCCAAAAACTTGTTTGGTAGTCCCATTTTTAAAAAACCAAACCCAAAACAAACTCAAAAAAATCCCAATTATTTAAAAAAAACAAATGCATTTTTCTTGATTTTTTTTTTCTCACATCGTTTGTTGTTGTTGGTTTGTTCGAGCTCACTTCACTGCTAGTTCTCGCTCAAGCTTCAAGCTTCCATAGGAGAAGCTTGAAGCTCTTTTGCTCCCTCTCTCTCCATCTCTCTCTTCTTCCTTCTCTTTCTTTGTCCCTCTCTCTCTCTCTATCTCTCTCCTCCTCTCTCTCATCAATTCAAACCGTAGAAATTGGGGATTTCCAATATCAAAGGTTACTATGCCTTTTCTATTCCTTTCATCTTTTGCTTTCTCGATTTTTTTTGGATAGATGGGTTTTGTTTGTTAGTAATTTGAGTTTCTGCTTAAATTTGATAATGGGTTTCTTTTGTCTGGTAGAGAGAACCACCTTGCTTCTAGATGCCAAGGGCTGTCAAGATTGAGAGGTGCAAAGACAAAGAAATCTTTGGGTTGAAGCTGAAATGGGAGATTCTGATGAATCCAAAGATCCTGACTGTCGTAGCGAGGTTTAACAACAATCATCTCTCTTTCTCCTTTTACAATCTGTTTGGTTGCTGAGAACATTTAGGAGAAATGAAGAGAAAGAAACATTTCTTAACAACCACTAATCTAATGGAATATTCAATTAGGAGAAATGTATTTAGTTGGTTTATAGCTTCATGCTTAGTTTTATAGCCTGTATGATACTCAAATTTATTTTTAAATGGAATATTTGGTATCTTGTTCCTTGATTTTATTTGTCAATATTTATATATTAATTTATTTGTACAAGTAACTTGGATGGATATTACGTGTGGCTTTCTTTACAACAACAAATCTATGTTGCTCTATTGTTGTTTGTGGACTAAAGGGCTATTCTTTAATTGTGTCATCATCGTTCCTGTGTGATGTTGTTTTTTACATTGATTTCATACATAGTAGAGAGATGTCAAACAAGGACCTTAAAAATGAGCTTGATGATAAAGCTAATTGGCCGAAGCCTATTGAAGACCATTTTATTCATCTGTTATATGAAGAGGCAAAAAAGGCTTGCAAACCAATACTTTGGATAAGAATGAGTGAGCTGGGATAGAAAAGAAGTTTTTTGATAAGTTTAGGAAAAGATAAAACCATGACAAATTGAAGCAAAAATATAACCGATTGCGCAAGATCGTGAGTTTCGAAAGCTCATTTCTCATATCAGGATGGGTTAGGACCCAAACATGAACACTGTTCAAGCATCTGAAGAAGTTTGGGAATCATATATCAAGGTATGCATATTGTTGTATAATTTGTCTTGTTTTGGTATCTAATACATGTGCATTTTCTAATCTATCTTGTTTTAATTTTACATAAAAACAAGTTTGCAAGCCGTTTTCGTAGCAAATGATGTCCTCATTATGATTTGCTTGGTGTGATCTTCAACAACAACACTGCCTCTAGACAAATGCAATATGCATCTACTAATTTTCCTCCAGATTCTAATGTTAAAAAAGAGCTAGAAAATGATTTTCTTACCACTCGCGCACACATAGGTCTTAATAGAGAAATTGGTGCAAGAGGCTTTAGTGAGGGAGATGAAGGAACTAGCAACAAGAACAAGCGTGCTGCTCTATTCCCCCAAAGTGATCTTCCCTCAAGGTCAAAGTCATCTAAAACCACCAAAATGGATGAAGCCATTGAACCTTGGGCAAAGTCTCTTAATGCCAAGACTGAAGTTTCATTGGCAAGGCTTAAGCGTAAGAGTGAGAAGGAAAGTATCCTCTCCACATAGAGAATTGAGCTCCGTTGAGGATTGTATGGAACTATTAGAGGCCGTGGAGTGAATGATGACGCTTATGTGAATTCTTTGGATAAGTTTACTAATTTGGATTGGAGGAAGATGTTCATGAAGATTTCAAAACCACGGAGAATAGTGTGGCTCAATAGCCTACTAAAGTGAACGAGAGTGAATGAGTCTTAAATTATTTAGATTGAATGATTAATTGAGCTTGACACTTATATATGATTAAGTGAATGAGAGTAAAGTTGTCTGTTTTGTTGTTTGACACTTACTTGATTCATGAAACACATGGTCTTCTTCAGAGTTTTCAACTTTTGGAAGACCAATCAAACTGTCTGATTTTGATTCCCATGTTCTTGTTTCGTGACCTTATTGTTCCAGAAACTCAAATTTTATGGCTAGCATAGATCTATTATTGTGAATTTGTGATTAATTTATAGTTAGTCTTTAGCCGCCTAGCTAATTCTGATTCTGCAATTATGAGTTTAGTGAAGAAGTGAATGATACTTTTGATTAAATTTAGTGAAATATTTTTGGTTCAAGGGGATACTGTTTCTTTTTTACTACATTCTTCAACTTCAATCATTGATTTAGAGTTACTGTTTCTTTTTTGTTTTTGGTTCAAAGGGATACTTTGATTAAATTTAGTGAAATATTTTGTCCTGTTTGTTGTTAAGAGATTATTTTTCAGATTGTATAGTTGAATTAGTGCACTATTGGTCTGCTAGTCTACTGGTCTGCTGAAGGATATTTATCTTTGTTTACCATGTTTTTCTTATTCCTTGTTATATTTGTCTTTGTTATAAAGGATGGACTCAAATGAAGTTGACAATAGTCATTCAAATTCTGAAAGTGATTCATCATCTCATTCAAGTTTTGAAAATGATTCATCATCTGATTTGGATGATTCACCTGGAAAGTTGCTTTTAATTACAAAACTAAATGCATATTACTCGCATTTACATAAAGAGCCATGTATGACTTCAGAACGCTCAGGTCGCCAATTTGTGATAGAGTTGTTGAATTGACATCCAGCTAGGTTATTTGATTTTGCTAGAATGAATAAGAACACATTTATGAACTTGTGTTCAACATTGAAGGGCTTGGATTTCTTACAAGATGATAGATCATTTTGCATCGAGGGGTCAGTGTGCATGTTTTTGCATACTATTAGGCATACAATTCATAATAGGATGATTGCTGAGAAATTTCAACATTCTAAAGAAACTGTGTCTAGACAATTTAACGGAATTCTCAAAGCAATATGTCGACTTGGTACTCAGATAATTCAACCTCCAAATTTGGATGTGACACCTCCTAAAATCATGGAGAATCCTAATTACGACCCGTGGTTTAAGATAAATGTGATTAACTTAACTACTCTTCTTCTTCTTTTTCTGATTATATAGTTAAGTACTGACATGTCATGGTTTAATTGTCACTTGGTAGGATTGTATTGGTGCTATTGATGGAACACATATCAGTGCATGGGCTCCTGCATCAAAACAAATTCCATATCGAAGCAGAAGAGTTAAGGTGACACAAAATATTATGTGTGCATATTCATTTAACATGTTGTTCACATATGTTTACACGAGATGGGAAGGAATGGCTAATGACTCAAAAGTGTTGATGGATACAATAAGTTGAGAAGGGAACAACTTCTCATTGCCTAAAGAAGGTATGAAATTATTAAAACATATCAACTTACAATATTTTTTTAATAGTATATTTAAATGGAGTAAAATACTTATATTAATTGTTCTTAAATAGGAAAATATTATCTTGTTGATTTTGGTTATGCAAATATGCGTGGGTTTCTCACACCATATCGTAGAAAGCGTTATCACTTGCGTGATTATAAAGGGAGAGGTAAACATCCAAGGTGGGGCAATGAAATTATTTTACTATAGGCATTCATCACTATGTAACGTTATTGAAAGATGCTTTGGAGTGCTTAAGGCTCGCTTTCCTATTCTGAAGTTAATGTCAAATTATCCAATTAGAAAATAAAGACGTATTCTTGTTGCTTGTTGTACCATGCATAACTTCATTAGAATGCAATCAAGAAATGAAATCATATTTCATCAATATCAAGCCAATGATCTTCAAGTGGTAGATGAAGAACACATCCATTTGCATGAGGACAATGCTAATGAAAGGAGTGATGCTAGAGATCACATTGCCAGAGCAATGTGGATGAATTATATTCAGAATCATTAGTCTTATAATTTATTTAGTCTAGAATGTTTTAATTTAATATGTATTATTGCATATTGAATACCAATTGAGCTTGTCGATCATATATGTATGGTATTAAAATATGGATGTTAAAATAGTATGTTTAATATAATTTTGATAATGTTTTTTCAAAATATCTTAATTATAAAAAATGAAGAAAAAAATTTGTTTTCAAGAATTCAACCAAACAAGTTTTCAAATTTTAAAGATTCAAAAACAGTTTTCAAGTTGTATACCAAACAACTTTTTGAATCTTAAAAAATGAATTTGAGAACTCCTTGTTTTTAAGAAAAATAACAGTTTTTGATACTAGGATAGGATACTAAACATGCCCTTAAAGTTCCACAAACAATGCAACATTTCCTCTAGCGCCTCGCCCACAATGCTCTCCTTACTCGCGAGGTGCTTCTTCGATGGAAAATAGTCCAAGTTACTATTTGCTTTTGTTGTATGGATCGGACTAAAATTGTGATGCATGCTCTTCACGATTGCACGGTCAGTTCTTCTATTTTGTGCTTAATGAGTTGGGCTCTAATTCCCATCACTTTACCCTGTCATGACACTACAATTTGATTATTGGATGTATGGGATATCCTCCCTAGCTCACAACACTCTTTGGGGTCGTTTGGTACGGCGGACTATCATGGACTGGATTAAATCTTGGGACTATCTTAGATTAGCTCAGATTGGCTTAATTTGAATTAAGTACTGACTTATGTTTGGTACTGCATCAGACTAAGAAGCTGGATTGTAAAAATAGTGAAGACCTATGTTTGGTGCAGTGTCGGACTAAAAAATAATTATTGTAATAATTAGATTTAAAACAATAATATTAAAAAAAAAACTAAAATTCTGATAATTTTAAAGGCTAAAATTATGTTAAACAAAAAATAAAAAAAATCATCATATTCAGACCCAACCCAACTCCTCATTCTTTTTATTTTTTATTTTTTCTATCTATTTTCTTTTTCTTTAATCAGAAACCCAACCTCCCCATTCTTTTTATCTTTTTTTATCTTTTTTTTTCTCTCTAGTTTTTTTCTTTAATCATAAACCTCCCTGATTCTCTCCCTCATTCCCATCGGAACCTACCTCCACATCCCCTTTTTCCCCAATTCTTCTTCTCCCTTTTGACTCCTTTTTATTCAATTGAGAAAGCCTTAGGCAAAGGCTTCAGCAAATGCGTTTTCCACACACGTCCTCTTCGATCTTGTCTAGACAGGATTTTGGTTTGTTTGGTTGCAGAAATTAGGTAAACTCATGGTGATGGTCTGACAAGTTGATTGTGGTAGGGGGGATTCTGATTCAAGCCAAGGATCTGACTTCGGTGAAAATGGTTGACTAAAAACACAAATCAAGAAAATCCAATTCCAGGTTAAGAAGAAGAAGAAACGGGTTTAGTTCGGACTCGTGTGTTCAATCTAGCGAGGGCACTATATTGCGACCCACTTTTTCACCTCGCTAAATTAGAGGAGCGAACGAGGGGTTTTGTTTACTGTTGGACAATATAGTCTCATTTAAGTTAGTCCCTTATCTTACCAAACATGGGTTTCAAGTGTTATTTAAGCTAGTCCAGGCTAGTCCAGTCCAGTGAGGCTTGCCAAACACAGCCTTTGTTTACTATTACTCTATGGTTCTTATGGAATGCCCGAAATGTAGCTTTGTTTTGGTTCTTCTGTCTTGCCCCCTGATCAAATAGTTTTTAGTGTAAAGAACTATGATGTTGAGTATCATAAGATTTTATTAATCCATCATAGGCAGTCTTCTTTGCCAATTCCTGATAAAAAGTGGCAATCTCTCCCTCTTGGTCATTTTAAACTCAATGATGATGGTGCACTTATCTTGAGTTCTAGTTTACGTGGGGTTGGTGTAGCGGTTAGAGATTCCTACGGTTGTCTTTGTGGGGTAGTAGCGATGCGTGCTCCTAGCGTGCTGTCAGTCCTGGCTATTGAGTTGTATGCTCTCAAAATTGGTATTTCTTTTGCGGTGGATGCTTCTCTCACACCTCTCGTTATTGAGTCCAACTCTTCAACCACCATATATCTAATCATTCAAGAAAATCCCTGTTATGAGGCAGAAGAGGCTCTCATCGAAGATATTTGATAGTTCCTCGCTTAGTTCCCCTCCTACTCGGTCCGCTTTGTTCCCCACACAACTAACGGAGTGGAGGATCGTCTTGCACGCTTCAATCTTGTTCAAAGGGCCTTGGATTTTTGGTTTTCTGACCCACTTCTTTGGTTACAAGATTGTCTAAACGAGGACTCTCATGAGTGTAGTATTACTTAACTCTCTTCTATCTCGGCATGTGTGGTACTCTTTACTTTTCTGGGCTTTTGTCCATTAGGTTTCTCTTATAGAGGTTTTAACGAGACCACTCTATACATGCTTTATCCTTGTAATACTTTGATTTTCTAATAAAATCTATTATCTTATGGAGAAAAAATAATAATAATAACCGTAAAAAAGTGTTTTGAGTGTAAAATATACATGAATGGTTGCATTTTGAAAGATAAGTTTTGGGATTGAGCGCCAGTAGCACGCTGATTTGGTATACATGGGCGGCACACGGGTCCTTTCAATCCGAACCGACTTATCCACGGCCCACAAACCATGACCAAATAATGAATTAATTAAAAAGCGGTATCTACCTAGCAAAAATATCCCCCGTCCCATTTCTTCCTCTGACATTCCAAAACTCGATCTTAAATAGAAACTCTCAACAACCTTTCATCAAAATCAAACACCACCATGCCTCTCTCCTCTGATCCCTACCGCCGCAACCACAATCATGTAATTCCACAGCCACGGCCGCCGCCTCCAAAATCCAATCCAAAGCTTCTCTCTCTCATCATCAAAGCCCTGGTTATGACCTCCATAACCTCCCTCTTCTTCCTCTTCGTCGGCCTCGCCGCCATCGTCCTCTTCCTCTTCCTCGCCGCCGGCGCTCTCCACCGCCGCCGAACCCAATCCCCCCTACCCTCATCTGGGTTTTCCTCCAGACACCTCAAGGCCCTTCCCCAGTTCCGCTTCAGAGCCCAGCCCCAATCCCAAACGACGCCGTCCTCGTCGACGCCGACGGACTGCGTCGTTTGCCTGGACGCGTTTCGCGATGGGCAGTGGTGCAGGAAACTCGCTGCGTGCAACCACGTGTTCCATAGGCGGTGCGTGGACACGTGGCTGGTGAAGGTGTCCGCGTGCCCGATTTGCCGTACCCGTGTGCGGTTAGATTATGGGGACGCGGACACGGTGGTTGGTTTGGATGGAGAAGAAGAGGGCAAGTACGTGTGGAATTTTAATAGGAACAGTAATGATTTGAGGGTGAGGGTTTGGTAGGACTTGCAGTGTAAGTTGTGCATATTTCGTAACATGCTTTAAGTTTAGCCTTTTCCTTAAGTCTTCTTTTTCTTTTTACTTTCAGTTTTCTAATGTATAATAGATGACCTGTGTTATTTTCTCTTGTGTTCTGTTTGTTTGCCAAGAAAATTTGATGAAATGGTACATTGGTTTGTTGGATTATGGAGGAATTTGAGTGAATCAATGGTAAGATAAGATACATTGTTCGACTGGGTTTAACTTGTTTATTATATTGAGAGAAATGTTCTTTGTATTGGATAGGCATAAATATTAAATAATTTCTCTCAATACCATTCTGAAATAGTGTATGAGGTATAAGATGTTTGTGGATGCCTTGTAATCTTTTGTTTGGAGTCTTGCATCCCACATTTCTGACCTAAGCTTATCGAAACGTGGTTGATGATGCACGGCTTTGGTTTATGATATTGGCATATTCCAAAGGCTCCAAGTTATGATACCCTTCCTTCTTTGTATGTTTTTGTTTTGTTTTGTTTTTTGTCTTTCTCCCCTCTGCATCTGCTTGGCTTTTACTTTTCACAAAATGCTGTTGTTTAGAAGAGTGCACGGTTCGGGTTTTCCGGTTATTTGGTCGGATCTGACTAATGAACCGACTAGGTTGGTAAGCCAATCTCCAGGACGGGAACGGACCACTTAAAGCCTCTGGTTCATCGAGAAACCGGGTGGTTGATGGGGTACTAGCTAGAAGGGTGAGTGTTGGAACGGATGTGTTTTACATTATCTCTAGTGACAATGTAAAATAACCTTGTGGAGCTTTCAAGGTAACCATCCAACTTTCACATTATTAGTGATAGTTATTAACATGAGACATTTCTAGTACGGTAGTCTAACTGGAGGAGAGGGGTTTTTCACACATACAACTGATGTCATGGAAGTTTGAACGTGAGACCTTTGGTCTGCAAATCAAGGCCCTTTAGAATTCACATTATTAATTGTAAACTATTTGTACATAATTACCTCCAGCTTTTCTTAGGACAATTATATTTCGATTGGTGCCACAATGATAGGACTTCTAACTCTACGTCGTGAATTAGCATTTTGTTCTTCCCAAAGTAATGAGCCGAAAGTGAAGTTATTTTGTTTCCACTTGAGCTCTTTTGTGACGTTATAGGATTGTGTCTCATACTTCCTTTCGAACACTAATATCTCTGGTGATACTCTTGACAACAGGACCTAGAGGAGCTGTCACAGTAACCATGTAAGTGGTTTCTCCTTTCCCAATGTTGGTTACGATCCTTTGAAACTTTTTTTGTAACAACAGATGTGGTATCATTATATGTAAAAAAGAGTGATGGAAAATTAAAATCCAACGATGGGTTGGAGCAATTATAGATTTTTGATGATGTGACGACGAGTATGATTCAAGGAGCACAATAGATTTACATAATCTTGCACTGTCGCATTAAAAATCAATCCTGGATCAAGTGCTTGATTTGGATTAATGTGACCTGCTCCCATGTCAAGAGGGGAAGCATATTTATAATAGTTCCCATGGGCTTGAATTGGTGATAGGGTATTGTCCAAAACATTAGAAGTGGTGGTAATAATGGCAGACAATAGCGCTGTAATGCTCCGTTCTGGAAGTGCGGCTTTTAGTAGAGCCGCGAGTCCGGCAACATGAGGGCAAGCAATGGATGTTCCCGAAACAACATTGTAGTTACTTTTCAAGGGCTTCAAACCTATTTTCGCCGTTATCTCTTCTGGAATGGATGCTCCTAAGACAAGTGATCCCAGGCAAAAAAGTGCTCATGTTTGGGTCCTAACCCATCCTGATATGAGAAATGAGCTTTCGAAACTCACGGATCTTGCGCAATCGGTTATATTTTTGCTTCAATTTGTCATGGTTTTATCTTTTCCTAAACTTATCAAAAAACTTCTTTTCTATCCCAGCTCACTCATTCTTATCCAAAGTATTGGTTTGCAAGCCTTTTTGGCCTCTTCATATAACAGATGAATAAAATGGTCTTCAATAGGCTTTGGCCAATTAGCTTTATCATCAAGCTCATTTTTAAGGTCCCTGTTTGACATCTCTCTACTATGTATGAAATCAATGTAAAAAACAACATCACACAGGAACGATGATGACACAATTAAAGAATAGCCCTTTAGTCCACAAACAACAATAGAGCAACATAGATTTGTTGTTGTAAAGAAAGCCACACATAATATCCATCCAAGTTACTTGTACAAATAAATTAATATATAAATATCGACAAATAAAATCAAGGAACAAGATACTAAATATTCCATTTAAAAATAAATTTGAGTATCATACAGGCTATAAAACTAAGCATGAAGCTATAAACCAACCAAATACATTTCTCCTAATTGAATATTCCATTAGATTAGTGGTTGTTAAGAAATGTTTCTTTCTCTTCATTTCTCCTAAATGTTCTCAGCAACCAAACATATTGTAAAAGGAGAAAGAGAGATGATTGTCGTTAAACCTCGCTACGACAGTCAAGATCTTTGGATTCATCAGAATCTCCCATTTCAGCTTCAACCCAAAGATTTCTTTGTCTTTGTACCTCTCAATCTTGAAAGTCCTTGGCATCTAGAAGCAAGGTGGTTCTCTCTACCAGACAAAAGAAACCCATTATCAAATTTAAGCAGAAAC
Organism: Prunus mume; assembly: GCF_029339155.1. Classification (NCBI taxonomy): domain Eukaryota; kingdom Viridiplantae; phylum Streptophyta; class Magnoliopsida; order Rosales; family Rosaceae; genus Prunus; species Prunus mume. The sequence goes on along the minus strand of NC_142699.1, from coordinate 33,120,944 downwards.
TCAAATTACTAACAAACAAAACCCATCTATCCAAAAAAAATCGAGAAAGCAAAAGACAAAAGAAATAGAAAAGGCATAGTGACCTTTGATATTGGAAATCCCCAATTTCTAGGGTTTGAACTGATGAGAGAGAGGAGGAGAGAGGTAGAGAGAGAGAGGGACAAAGAAAGAGAAGGAAGAAGAGAGAGATGGAGAGAGAGGGAGCAAAAGAGCTTCAAGCTTCTCCTATGGAAGCTTGAAGCTTGAGCGAGAACTAGCAGTGAAGTGAGCTCGAACAAACCAACAACAACAAACGATGTGAGAAAAAAAAAATCAAGAAAAATGCATTTGTTTTTTTTAAATAATAGGGATTTTTTTGAGTTTGTTTTGGGTTTGGTTTTTTAAAAATGGGACTACCAAACAAGTTTTTGGGCTTTTGGATTTAAAATCTGTTTTTGAGTTTATAAAATTGGACTAAAATCAAATACCAAATAGGCCCTAAGCTTCCATAGAGGATAGATGCTTCCATGATTGTTGTGAGGAGGAAGAGGAAGACCCGGACACAGACAAAGAGGCCATCTGAGCTTGAAATTCCAAAGCAGTCTAATATCCACTCTTAACTGTATACCAACCACTACGAGTAAAATGCCAAATACGGCAATCACTAGTATATATCACAACTCAGAGGAATAAATATGATGAGTTCAGCTTTAGAGAAAGTGAATAAACGGTAGATCTTAGGAACATTCCGATAGTAGTAATAAGAGCACTGACTTTGGAATCCACATGGAGATGTGGAGAATATTGAACAATAAATGTAAGATGGTAAGGTACCCACAGATCAGTGTAGATGTTCACAAGTTGGCCATCATCAATAAGCCATCGAAGACCACAAGAGAAGAGTTCACGACCCCATAATATCGACTGCCATGTAAAAGAAGGTGTCAGACCCCCTTGAGCATGCAGAAAATCAGAATTTGAAAAATACGAGTTTTGAGCATCAGGAATGAGGGAATTGGGGAATTCAGAAAATACCACCCTTTTTTGGCAAGCAAAGCTTGATGAAAACAGATAAGTGCTCGAAAATCGAGACCTCCTTCAGTCTTATGCTTGCTTAGAGCCTTCTAGGTCTTCCATTGGATACATTTTTCAATTCCTTTTTTACCACCAATAACGAGCAAAAATACTCTAAAGTTCAGAACATAAGCCAACTGGTAGATGAAAGATACTCATAGAATAGGTTGGCATTGCCTGACACACAGCCTTAATAGGCACCTTCTTCCCACTTTTAGAAATAAGTTTACCTTCCTATCCTGAAATCTTCTTCAAAATGCAATTTGTGATAGCTCGGAATATTGTTTTTTATTTTTTCGGACTATAGTAGGAAGACTCAAATATCATTCATGGCATGGAACTACCGGTACCTTGAGAAGAGCTTGGAGTTGAACTTGGGCTAATTCAGAGTTAGATGGGCTAAAATAGAGAGCAAACTTGGCAAAATTTATTTGCTGCCTCGAGATTGTTTCATAAAGACTAAAGATGCGCTTCAACTCCATTATTTGGGTAACTTCAGCATCACAAAATAAGAGGATGTCATTTGCAAAAAATAGGTGATTAAGGAAGGTGCGAAAGGAGCAATAGAAACCACGAAAACTAGAGAATCCTGATTGGCCTTTTGAAGTAAGGATGAAAAGCCCTCAATCACTAAAAGGAATTAATGGGATGAGAGGGGATCTCCTTGGCGTAGACACTGAGTAGGAGTGAGGAGACCCAGCGAACGCCCTTGAATCAATAGGGAGTAAGAAATTTATGTAATACAACCCATGATCAACTGGATAAAGCAATCAGGGAATTCCATCATGCGCATCATCCATTACAAAAATACCCATTCCACCAGATCATAGGCCTTGGCCATATCGAGCTTCAGTATAGCCTTTCTTTTTCCTAAACATTTTAGGGAATTTAATGCTATGTCTATGCAACAATATTCCCTTTGTAATGTCTACACATTGAGTAGCACACAATCTCTAAACCAATTCGTAAGATAATATGGCGCTAACCAATTGTTTGGAACAACGCCACAATGTAAACTCATGATCTGAATTGTTCATTTTTTATAACCTCATACAAGGCTTATACTTGATTTTCAGATGGATCAGGGTTTGACGCACTCTTATTAGTGGTGTGATAATCACATATCAACAAAAGGAAAACTCAAGTTTTAATTATATATCAAGATGTTTGATAAATGAAAATATTTGATTGTAAAACCTCTATATTCTAATGAAAACCTTCAGAAGTTGTGTTACTTTCTAAATTTTAAAGCGTCATTTTACTCAAAACTCATATTTTTATGGTTTTTAAAAAAATTAAAAATGAAAGAAGACTTTCATTAGATAAACTTCACAATACAAACTAAGCCCAAAAGGAAACTGAAACGAACATACTAATAAAGCAAAATTAAAGCGGACAAACTTCGCAACCAACAACTACTATAACGTTACCCACATCGCCACCTTTTGCAAGATATTATATTTAGAAGTAGAAATGTATCTTGTTTAAGTGATTCATAATATATGATATAGTGTTTCCTATAACCCCTAAGAACTAACAATCATAATATTTAAATATGATCTATAAGCATTCATTTGTTGGAGAGCCTTGCTTTTTGTAACTTAAATTGAAGATAAATATATATATGAAAGTGATTTCATCCATTAAAACATATGTATAACACTAATCAATAAATTTAAGTGATGAGGTGGAGGATTGACGAACGTTGTAGACAAGATATGCTGTAAAAAGAGAATAAGCATATCAAATTTAAGGCTTCTATCTCAAAACTTTGATTTCATTTATTCTTAAGTATGTTTCTATATGAAATCAATTACATAATTAATTCAGAGACTAGTTATTCTTCTGAAGAAGGAGAAGTTGCCCGAGAGAGATATTTTGAGGACTTAACACATTGACTCCAAATTTCTGCACTCTTGGTCAAAGTATCCGACTTGTTTAATTTGGCAAGAGGGCCTGAAAGAGCTTTGTCCATCAATGCAATGTGGCATGATTGACCCATTGATACAAGCTCAATGCAACAACTATCACTAATAGACCATTCCTTAATTATTGTAACGAATATTTCTTTTCCACACTCGGCATGAAGCTTTGATTTGCATTCCTCTAGGAACTTAAAATTTGATGGGGAGGGTGCTAGGGTTGCTAGTCCTGGCAAAATCATCATTGTTGCAGTCACGAAAATCAAGATTGCAGAAGTTAGATAACTAGTGAACCTTGCCATGTTGTAATTTTTTTTAAAATATACTTTGTTGCCAACGAAGCTATAGAATGGTGGAGAATCTATAACAAGTTTGTCTTTTTATAAGCCTAGTGTTATTGATGATGTGAAACGCATTCAGAGTGAAGAATAGATTTGGTAGGATAACTCCAAACTAAACGGCAGATTAATTCAATCTCATTCATTTTAGATTTTAATGGTTTGCACATGCGTTGGTTAATTAATTAATTAATTTGGATTTAAAAAAATAAGTTAATAAACCGTCTTTGTTTGTCCTTGTGCAACTAAAGAAAAACTCAAGTTTGAATTATATATGAAGTTATTGGATAAATGATAATATTTAATTGTAAATCATCTATATTTGACTGAAAACCTTTGGAACTTTTGTTACTTTCTAAATTGCGATGTCTCATTTTACTCAAAAACTTATATTTATGGTTTTCTTGTACAAAAGCTGATCGCAATTGAGTGCTAGTTCTAATATTCAACATGAATATGTCATGCAAGTCCTGGAAAAATCAGCATTGTTGCAATCACGAAAATCAGGATTGCAGAAGTTTCACTAATGCAATGTGCCATATTATCTTGCCTTGATAGTATGTATGTGAGAAACCTTTTTTTTGTAGTTTAGACAATCACTTATATTTAAAATAAATAAATATATATATATAGAGAGAGAGAGAGAGAGAGAGAGAGAGAGAGAGAGGGTGGAATTCTATATAAGGAATTTAAGTGTTATATTATAAAAAAATCAAAATTTAAATAATGCTAATAAATTCATAAATTTGTTGATGTGTGGAATTCGCACCGCCAATCAGAGTCGTCAAACTCATTCAAGCCTTCCTCAAGAATGGGCGTGTGGTCTTGAAGTTGCACTTATGTATGCCTCTATCGCATTTGGAGTGGTCAAGTACGGTGGTCGTAGGTAGCTCCAATCTCCTTAAAATAAAAACAGGAATGAGTCACAAAAGAGGGTGGTGATGGATTCACTAACCACCATATGATGCCTAAGTCAGTTTTTCTTTCTCAAATGAGGCTTTCTATAAGTACTATACTCTAGTATGAAGAAAGTTCATACTACATTTTTTAGGTAGAAAGTACTCCATTTTATATAGGGAGATGAGACCTCTCAATTGTCTTTTTCGGATGTGGGACGCAAGAGATGTTGATGACGTGACACCAGTCTATTGTGTGACTGGTGATAGACTGACATGTGTCCTTTCCTTTTTAGGGGACATCAGGCGTCCGTGTGATATGACGTGGGCCCATTCTAGCGCTTCTTATTCCCATGTGTGGACTTCTGGGGAGAGTTGCCAGGTTAGTGTGCTGGGTCGTGGCCTCGTGGGCTTTGGTTGGGCATAGGCGGCCTACCATTATCTCCATTGGGCCTCCTGGCGTAGTCTATTTTTCACTCGGGTCCAACCACTTCCTCAAACAGTTTGGGCTTGTCCTCTTTGGGCTCTTTTGAATAGGCCTTACTGATATTTGGTATCAACAAAATGCATAAAATAACTCAAAATAAGGATAAAGAACAGTTTAGAAAAACCAATACAGTCAAGTCTAGAACTTAGTTCTATCTTCTTTGGCCTTTGAAGTAGGAAAAAGAGTTACTCGATGGTAATGATTTTTTTTTATAAGTAAGAGCATCCATAGTGGGAGAGTGTATTTTTGAGGGGTGTAAAGCCACTTTTACATTCTTTTTACATCTCCGAGGTTATAAATATGATTTTTGCTCCAATGGGGAAGATGTAAATCTAAAGATGTATAATTGATTTTTTTTTGTCTTAATTCGTTTTTGTGTTAAAATTTTATTTTATGTTAACTTTATAAAATTAATTTTGTGTGTATAAGGTTCATTTTATTTTTTCAAACAAATAGATCTAAAAATATTTAAATTCAGAGAAGATATAATTTCATTAAAAAAAAATCATTGATTTCATCCAAAAATATTTAAATAGACCTAAAGCTGTTGGCTGTTGGCTATTTTTGAAGAAAAAGAAGAATTGCATCATTTAGCAACTACTCTAGCCGTGCAAGTGGGTTTCATTCAGCAATTTTTTTCCCATTTTTGTCCACATTTCCTCACATTTTTTCATGTACGTCCCACCTGTAAGGGATATAAAAAAGGATGTACATGTGCATCTAAATTTGCATATCATAGTGGTGATGCAAATTTACACTCATTTACACCTCCCCATTGCGGGTGATTCCGATCACAAATGGTGTATATTTAACATACACCTCATTATACAGCCCCCCCCCATTAGAGATGCTCTAAGAGAGAAACAACTTGCTTCATACCCATCTACAAGAAATAAGTAAACTCGACCGTCAGGGGCGGAGCCACAGAGGCGCAAGGAGGTGCAAGTGCGTTGGAGATGCAGGAATTTGCCCCTTTGCTTGTGCCCTCCAAGTGTTTGATTAAAAGCCTCAAAGATGCTGTTTTGTTGCTGTTGTGTGAGACCCTGAATATTTACCTTAGATTGTTGAGCTCGATCTCACGATCACGTAGGAGAAAACGGTTCATCAATTGGACCTCCACAACCAAAGTTATAGATTTTAGAAGATTTTGAAAAAATTTCACTTAAGTTGCAGACACAACCAGCCGAAGAAGAAGATGACTTGTGTTTGTAGTTAGAATCCTGTGCTTCTTAACTTGCATTCCTTTTTAATGTGGTCCACTATCAGGGCACCATGTGTCAAATTTTAATTAGACCAAATTTAGAAATTCATTAAAAATTCATATGTTCTCCAAAAAATTCACCGAAAAATACCCCAAACTCATAATCACATCTACTTTTATCTTGTGACCTCCAAATCACATGTACTTTGGGTTAGATTAATTGGTATTGATTTTGGTTAGATTAATGGATGATTTCATATGAATTTTGATAGACTAATTGTGTAATTGACATGCATTTTGTTCATATTTGATATTAATTTTGGTAAATAATTGTGTAACTGTTTGGGCCTAAAAATTGACACACCATCCCAGTAGCGAGGCCCAGAATTGACACACCATCAGTCAAATAGACAACTCAAAATCAACCAACAAGCCCACTTGAATTTCAAGTAACTTGAATTTCAAGTAAAACCACTTCAAATCAGAATTCCCAAGGCTCGGACTTAAGAAATAAGTCATTCAGTAAGCGAGATTTTTCTCGTTACAAATTTAGTTCAGCAGAAACCAAGATAGGTAGAGCTTGAGTTCTCTCCAAAATGGAAAACCTCAACAAATTTCACATGCAGTCTCTAGCTCACTGACGTCCTCAAAACGACCATACGCCCTTTGGTGAAGAAGCCGCGATTCTGCCCACTCAAAAGCTTCACAAAAGCTTAAGGTACATTAAAGCTCTGCCAGAATCAACCTTTGGTATCGATTTGTAGTTGAAAAGGCGTCGAGTTGTCAGCGGTCGATCCGGCCCGGCATTTCCAGTCCGCCCATGAGCCTCCCATCCAGGTGAAATAGAGATCCAACTATCTTTTCATCTTTTTAGCATTGGCATTTATTTTTATAGTTTTGTAAAAGGCAGTTCCGCCTAAAAACAGTTTAAATTCCATCAACCATTCTGGCCAGAACAACCTCTTTATACTGAGATAAATTGTTAAAGTCCTCACCAGTCTGAGGCAAGAAAAGAACTTACTTGGGAGATATTCTTCACCCAAATTCACAATCGTTTGTTTGCAGAAATCAGTAACTTGGGGCGCAAGTTATCCATTCCAAACTAAGTCTGCTAGAATTTTATTACTAGCACGCTCGCACACCAAAGAAAGCTGACTTGTTGACAGTCTATGGTTCTCAAGCGTTGGGGAACTTTGCCCTTCCATCATAGGAGTAAACCAAAACGGGTGAACAATTTGGCACGCCCAGTGGGACTTCTCAGTATACATATTCTCATTAATTTCTTCGCAAGTTCATGAATACTGGAAGCTCTAGCAGAACCCACACCACGATATGGAAATAAACCAAGTAGCCCTCGGGAAGGTGGAATCGAGAAGAGTGATGCTCGGCATTCAAAGACGCGTGGCGGCCACGGGAGCGGGAGATCGGGGCCGGCTCGAAGGATGAACTGATGAGGAATTTGTGTTACGACAAGAGGTCACAACACAAAGGAGCCAAGATACTCTAAATAATATGACGGCTATGATGCAATGGCGGTCAACGAGCAATTCGGGAAAGGAGAGGCGCCATGGCGAATTCCCAATCCGGATGAGGTGGTCGGCAAAGAACTAGATCTTCCCTATGGTCCCCACCGGGATTGGCATGGCCATATCAAGAGAATCCTCTTGTTGCAGGTAGCTGGAATACGAGCGAAGGGAAATCCGAGTGGACCACGGGGAAGAAGCGTTTCCTATCCAAGAGCGTCGAGGCCCTAATACGGCGAAGGTCTGTGCGGGACAAGTTCCCGAATCAGCGAGCCTCAACCTGTTCCACAACAAGCGGCCCCACAAGATCACCCTGGAAATTTCGCCGAGCGGCCAGTGATTGCCCTACAGGCCCGAAGGATGGACCCCAATCCATTCCCTCCGCTGCAAGAGGAAGGAGAGGTAGGGAAAACTACCCTATGCTAACAATGCGAGAGCAGGCGGGGAAAGCTGGAGGAACCACCCCTGGAAGAACCGAGGAACACAGGAAGAAGTTACGCCTAGGCCATATAGGGCGAACCGAATTAATTATGCCCGGCAGCAGGACAAAATCTCCTCCTGTTAATGCTTTAAATGATGTGGAGGCATTGCAAAGGATGATCAGGGAAATGATGGAGCTGAGGCCGGGAGGAGAAAGACCCACCTCTGAGCCATACCCACCTTACATTGATCGGATACCTTTGTCCCCAGGTTTTAAAGTGCCAAACTTCACTTTATTCAACGGAAAGGATCCTCATGCTTCATCAGTCGAACACGTAGGCGATTTCCTATCCAATGCATAGCCATAGAAAATAACCTCTGTTAAAGCTAAGACTTTTCGGGAATTCTCTCTCTGGACAAGCTTTCACTTGGTACACTAATCTGCCAGCAAATTCCATTCGGACTTGGGAACAAATGGAGAGTGTCTTCCATGACTACTATTACAGGATTGAGCCAGAAGTCACCATCGGTGACCTTCTGCCCTCAAACAAAATGAAGACGAACCTGCCCAAGACTTTATAAACAGGTTCAGGAAGCTCAAAATGAAGTGCCGAATCCCCATGGAAGAAAGACACTTCATCCAAATGGCTCAAGCTGCCCTCAAGATTTCTCTGAGAAAAAGATTTGATGGGATGTTGTTTGGAGATCTGGCAGCTGGCGGATAAAGCGTCCAAGTACGAGGAATTGCTCAGGGAGGAACAACAGAAGAGAAACTCTTCCAAAGGCACGTATTATAAATCCCCTTCTTCCTCAATACATATGATTGAAGTTGAGTCAGAAGAAGATACAGAGGGATCAGAGGAGGGAGAGGTTGCAGTGGCGGAAATGGCAAAATTAAAGCATCCCATCAGTTGTAAGACTCTTACAAAGCCTCCAAGGGATTAGAAGCCGCCACCATTCACAGGAGGGTTTGTTCCAAACAAACCAATGCAGAACAAGGTGTATTCCTTTGATCTGACCAAAGTAGATGCCTTGTTCGATGAAATGTTGCTGCAGAAAGCAATAAAGACACCTCACAGAATGCCCAAACCAGAAGAACTCAAGGGCAGACAGTATTGCAGATGGCACAATTCTTGGAATCATTCTACCAATAGTTGTGTTGTTTTCAGAGATGTCATACAGGAAGGGATAACAGCAGGAAGGCTAAAGCTGGCAGAAAAACCTTCATCCATCACCACAGACCCTTTTCCCCGCCGCAAGTTAATATGGTCAACCTAAATTGGCGAGCGAAAGAAAAACAGACCAGCTATAGAGGTGGCTCGGTAAGCAGAATAGTTCCAAAGGGATTATGGAGAGACCAAAAGCAACCATTTCAATTTGGAGTAGTGCTCTGCAGCGAGTGCAAGTCTTGGTGGTGGAAGTAGTCTGGAAAGCAGGAACTGCCCACTCCAAGTGTTTTTGACGGATTGGGATCACACCCCATGATAGAGCCGATCCAGCAGAAGAATGACCAAGCAGCCCAAGGAGGAAATATCAATAAAAATGCCCGGAAGTGAGAAACCTTTGGCAGCCATCATTGAAGGCGGTGGTATTCAGTCGGAAGAATGGCGGACCAACAATGGAGCTAACAAGAACTCAAAGGAGGAGGTTGAGACAATCTGCACATTCCTCAATAACAAGAAGAACGCACAGTGCTTCCGCCAAAAAGGGAAAGAGCAGTACTCCCAGACAGAACAAGCAATCTCTCAACCACGGGGTTGTGGCGAGAATCCTCGGAGAAGTCTTCTATCCATCCTACCTCCATCTCGGAAGATGTGCTTAAAACTCCCCAACCGGAGGAAAAAACGATCCTATTCCGGAGGACAAGAAGATTGCGCTGAGGAATATGAAGAGGAGCAACTAGATTATGAACCATCTGCGAGATGACGAATGAGCTCCTCGAAGCGAGAAGAACTAGGAGAATGGGCGGAGGAGTACGGCGGAGAAAGATGGATTATGACGAGAGTTGGATCACGGCGGGCCTTTGGTGCGGGTGGAGGACTTATTACGTGCCGACCTAGGCATCAATATGGTGTTCATTCGCGAGAAAAGTTCAGGCGATAGAGGGAGAAAAGCACTTTGGACGGAGATGTATTTTCCCAAGAAAGTTTTGAATCTGAGGTTGGCGAGCGGAAAAGATGCGAGCGACAAGCGAGCAATCCCGGGACGGAAGGAACCACCAACAAAGCGCTCAGGTCAGCTTTGCTTCTCCAAACCAACCAAAGAAATGGCAAACCACCTCAGACCCTTGTTTATAACAGCAAACTTTGGGGGTGTTCCTATCCCCAAAGTTATGGTAGATGGAGGTGCAGCCATCAACCTTCTGCCTCATAGAATGTTGAGCAAAATGGGGAGACAGAAAGGGATTTAATTCCAACCCGCTTGACCGTCACCAATTTCGAGGGCATCACCAAAACCCTTGGGATCCTGGATGTGGATGTTTTAGTATGAAGCAAGAAGCTGAAGGTTGCATTCTTTGTGGTAGATACTACTTCTACCACTTACAATGCACTGCTTGGCAGAGACTGGATTCATCAGAGTCTATGTGTTCCTTCCACTCTTCATCAACAGTTAGCTTTATGGAATGAAGAAGGCTACATGGAGATAATAGAGGCCGATCCACGACCATTTCTACCTTCTGCCATATGTTGTGAGGCAAGGTACTATCATGATGACCTTGGACTTTTCACTTTTTTTGGAGTTAACCAGAACGGCCGCCCCCATGGTGCCACGGCCCAGAGGCTCATTGAAGAAGGTCTAACCAACTCTTTGGAGGATTGGAACAGACCTTTTGTCCTAAACTTCCAAAACTCCGATGTTTAGTCCCAATCAACAAGAAAAGGATCGAGCTGCAAAAATCCGGTCCATTACAAAGAGATTGTTGATATACTGGGAGGAAAGAAAGCTTTTTGTGCAGAATCCAGCCATCAATATGGCAGAATTCACTCATGAAAGCACGGAAGGCCAGGAGGAAGAGGAACTATAGGAGGAAGTGTTAGATTTTGCACCAGCTGCACTGGATGACTCTCTGTCAGAGGTAGAAGACCCTTTGCAGGAGATAAACTTAGGAACCAGGGAGGATCCAAGGCCTACCTTTATCAGCGCACTATTGAAAGAACCACTTAAGAATGAACTCATTGCACTTCTACAGGAGTTCGAAGATTGTTTTGCTTGGCATTATCATGAGATGCCAGGATTAGATAGGGGGTTGGTAGAACACAGGCTGCCAATCAAAGAGGATACCTTCCAGTCAAACAGGCCAGAAGAAGGATGTCCATGGACACAGAACTGAAAGTCAAGGAAGAAATAGAAAGGCTGCTCAAGCGGGATTCATCGAGCCGACCATCTATCTTGATTGGTGGCTAATGTTATACCGAGTTCTAAAAGAAAAAGCGGGAAGTCGAATCATGTGGATTACAGAAATCTGAATGAGGCCTCTCCCAGGATGAGTACCCTATGCCAATGGCGAGACATGCTAGTAGATGTAGCTGCCCACAACCAGATGCTATCTTTTATGGATGGCAACGCAAGTTACAATCAGATCATGATGGCAGAAGAAGACATCCACAAGACAGCCTTCATGTGTCCAAGACATATAGGTGCTTTTGAATACACTGTAATGCCTTTTGGCTTGAGAAATGCAGGGGCTACCTATCAAAGGGCAATGAATTCTGTTTTCCATGATATGATAGGGCATTCCTTGGAAGTTTATATTGATGATGTGGTGATTAAATCACCAGAGGAGGGGAACCACATGACAAATCTGAGAAGAGCATTCCTAAGAATGAGGCAACATAAACTAAAAATAAACCCAAAGAAGTGCGTTTTTCGAGTTCAAGCGGGAAATTTCCTAGGATTCTTGGTCCACCAAAGAGGCATAAAGATCGACAAAAACAAAGCAAAATCCATCATAGAAGCTTTGTCACCTAGAAACAAGAAGGAACTACAAAGTCTCTTGGGAAAAATTAATTTTTTAAGGAGATTTATATCCAATTCTGCAGGAAAGATCCAGCCTTTCTCTTCTTTGTTAAGATTAAAACAGGAACAAACCTTTAAATGTGAAGAACAACATCAACAAGCTTTTAAGGAAATCAAGCATTACCTCTCGAATCCACCAGTTCTGTCCCCACCAAAGAGAGGCAGACCACTCAAGCTCTATATATCTGCATCAAAAATATCATTGGAAGTTTATTAGTTCAGGATAACAAGGAAGGGAAGGAACAGGCAGTCTACTACCTGAGCAGAACTCTAACAGAGGTGGAAAGAAAATATTCTACAATTGAAAGACTTTGCCTAGCCTTGTACTTCACTGCAATGAAGCTCAGACATTACATGCTGCCATACACCATCTATATCATTGCCAAAACAGATCTGATCAAATACATGCTAACAAGACTAATGCTGAGAGGCGGGGTGGAAAATGGACCCAGCCTTGTGAGTTTGCCTTGAGATATGTTCCTCAGAAAGCCGTCAAAGGACAAGCTGTGGCAGACTTCCTAGCAGACCATCCCGGGGAGGAGATTGAAAATATAGATTCTTTAGACATAGCAAATGCAGATCTATTAACCAGAGCTCACACCTGCCTCAACAATCCTGTCTATTCAGTTCACCTTGCACCTTGGAAATTATACTTTGATGGATCAAAAACTGATATAGCTTCCGGAGCAGGGATTGTTTTGGAAGAACCACTTGGAATCAGACACTGCTACTCTTTCCAATTGGATTTCCAGTGCACCAACAACAGGGCAGAATATGAGGCTCTAATCATTAGCTTGGAAATGTTGGTAGAACTAGGAATCCAATCTGTGGAAATTCTAGGAGATTCCATGTTGGTTTTAAAACAAATTGTTGGGGAATACAAGTGCCTAAGCCCTTCACTAGCCGTCTACTTGGTGGCAGCTAGGAATCTTCTGACAGAATTCAGAGAGCCCACTTGGGAACATATCCCAAGGGAAGAAAATTTTGTAGCTAATGAGTTGGCTCAGGCGGCAACAGGCATACAAATGCTCGAAGATTGTGTACAAAGAATCATCAGGATAGGAAAGAAAAGCCTGCCATCTGTTCTAACCAGGGGAATGGAAATAGATGTCAATTCTGCCACAATCACTGAAGATGATTGGAGAAATCCTATCATGACCTATTTACGATATCCAACTCTGCCCTCTGAAAAGAGAATCAGAATCATGGCTTTAAACTACCTTATGTGGAATGAAGATTTGGTCCGAAAAAGTAAGGATGAGGTGCTTTTAAGGTGCCTCGGGAAGAAAGAATACATGAAAGTCATGGGGGAAACCCATGAAGGAATCTGTGGAGCACATCAAGGTGGGAGAAAAATGTGCTGGCTAATTAGAAGATATGGCTATTTCTGGCCAACCATGATGAAAGATTGCATTAACTATTCCAAGGGATGTGAATCTTGTCAAAGACACGGTCCAATCCAGCAGGCTCCATCAGTTCCCATGAATCCAGTGGTAAAGCCATGGCCCTTTAGAGGATGGGCAATGGACCTCATTGGCAAGATCTATCCAGCCAGTAGCTAGCAGCACTGCTTTATCATTGTTGCCACAGACTATTTCACTAAGTGGGTAGAATCCAAGGCTGTTAAATCCATTACATCTCAAGAGATTATCATTTTCATAGAAGAACAGATTATACAAAGATTTGGCATCCCAGAATCAATCACAACTGATAGAGGATCCTCCTTCATATCCGGAGAAATGCTGGACATGGCAGAGGCATTCAAATCAGACTGCTCCAGTCCACTCCTTATTATTCCCAAGCCAATGGACAGGCGGAATCAAGCAACAAAGTGATCATCAACATTATCAGGAAAATGCTTGAGAAGAATCCGAAACAATGGCATGAGAAGCTGTCAGAAACTCTGTGGGCATATAGAACTTCAAAAAGAGAAAGCAACGGCATGACTCCCTATGCGTTAACCTACGGTCATGATGCAATTCTGCCTATAGAGATAGCTGTTCAGTCCCTCGAATTGCTCACCAACATGACTTAGTAGGAGAAAACTACTCCCTGGCCATGCTTTAGGCTGGAAGGATTGGATGCAAGCGAATTGACCTCTCAACAAACTCTGGCGGGAAAACAAGGTGTATCAAGGGCCTATAACAAGATAGTGGAAAGCGTTACGCCTTGGAACCCATGTGGTGGTTATGGAAAATGATCGCCTACATGGGAAGGCCCTTTCATAATCAATCAGATCCTCGGAATGGGGGCATACAGGTTGCAGGATAGGGATGGAGAAATTCATACGGCCCCAATCAATGGAAAATGGTTAAAAAAGTTTTATCCAACCATGTGGGATTCGCAGGCTGTACAAACAGACCCTGGGATAGACACAAGATTACACTAAAAATCTTTTGATTCCTTTTAAAATTACCTTTGTTTTAGATTTATTTTGAGTTTGTCCCTTTGTTGTACTTCTACTTCTGTTTTCTGTTTATTCCATCAATAGAAATCAAAAACTAGAAGTTGCAACAAAATAAACTTTAATTAAAATAAATAAGCCGTAGGGCCTTCCCCATGGCAAGCTGTTCATAAAAAAGCAAAAGATAACAAAATCAAAATCCTAATTTTCTAAGAGTCGCTTGCATATTAGTCTTCTTGATAGAAAGTTCCTTTTGGAGCAGCACACCCTGATGAATTGAAGCCTCTGCAATCTCCAGGGCTGGCCTAGAAGCTGCAACCATGCTCTGCACAAGGAAGGTGGCTTTGGTCTTGGAGCTCAATCCAGCCCCGAGTCTGTGCTCCACTTCCCGGCGTTCCGCTAGCTGCCTTTGAAGCTCCGCAATCTGTTTCTCCAAATTATCCGCAGTAGCTTTGGCTTCTTTATACCCGCAACCATCGGTCTAGTTACGCTTTGCAAAGTCAGCCAAGTTAGCTTCATGAGTGGCCTTGCAGAACTCAGAGGTTTTGAAGGTGGGCCTCAGATCTTCATAGCGTTGTCGTGAAGGTTGAGCACATCCCTTGCCAAGCCAAGGCTCATCTCAAGTATGGGTTTTGGGGCCATGTTCTGTCTGTGCAGTAGATCCAGATCCTTCATCAGCTGGTCAAAGGCCTCTCTATCCTCATCCGGCTCTAATTGAGACTACCGGATCTTGATCTCTCCATTGCTTCTTCCACTGCCTGGACTTTATCTTACCTACAGGAAAGCAGCTTTTCCAACTTATCGGTGGGCATCTAGGTCCATGGCTTCAAATGACTCGGTGACCAAAGAGGCCGTGGCGGATGAACCTACAAGGGAATGTTTAGGCATCTGTAGAAGGAAGCATAAGTCAAAAAGGCGAAACAGAAAGAAGAAGACAAAAGTACAAAAACACTCATAGCAACAATCGGAGGTGAGAGGATGGTCCTCACTACCAAGATCAGCAGTTTTTATGTTTCGCCTATAAAGATTTGAGGGTCGAGAGAGAGATAGAGAGCAGGACGAGAACCACATAAGGCAGGAAAAGGCGAGTAAGGCGGAACTCACCATAAAGCCGAGGCAGCAGCCACTTCTACTACGGTTTGGAGCGAGAACCACTTGTTCATTGTTCCCAGGCTCGATCCGGTGCTCCCTGGTCCTCGGTGTTGGAGCGGCGTAGAATGTTCGCCTCTGGATCATCAAAAGGGCCACCTCGAGGTAGTTAGCCCTGCCCCTATATCTTCATCGCCTTAGAGCCAAGGCAATGCTCTCGCTATCACCTCGCAGAATTTCCTCCTATGGATGGGCGAAGTCGAGCAGGAGAAATAAGAGTGCAGCAGAAACAAATACTGCCAAGTATATGAAACTCACCATTTCTTCCACTGTTTTGGCCTTCTCTTGAGGCTCCTCTCCTACCTCTTCTAGCTCTTCCAGCTCTCTTTCTTGCTCCACAGCTTGAAAGCCTTTCTCAGATTGTCATCCGTGCAGAAATGGTGGTAGGAACTGCCCTAGTTCCCTCCGGGGCCACATATTCTTCTACAATCTTCTTTCTAAGTCTTTTTGACTTAGTAAGAGAAGGAGAAGGGCTTCCAGCTGCAACGAACAGAGAATGAGCCTTAAAATTATGAGCAGATTGTGAAGAATTGAAAAGAAAGCTGTCAAAGAATACGAGTCACAGATTAGGCGGTTTCTTTTCTTTTCTTCTAACAGAGAAGTGGCCTCAACAGAGTCTGTTCTTCTTCTTCTTTTTCCTCTTCTCCATCCACGGAGGCGCTCAGATCCCAGCAATAACAATGAATTAACTATGCAGAAAATAAGAGTCAAGGGTCAATCCAGTAGAGGAGTAATAGAAGAAGCTGAACAAATATCAAAACTTACCAAACACCTCTCCACTCTGAGCAGGTTGGCTACCAATATTCTTTGTCAAAGAGGGATCTGATTATAGACAGAATGAAAGATTAGCACTATCTCTAAAAAGCAGAATGGGCGACGCAGACAGAATTAAGGATTTACCTTCTATAACTTGCATATTGATGTCCTTAATGGTCTGCACCATAAATTTGTGGGTCTCCTCATTTGTATGGACAGTCCAGTTGTCCCAGCCCTTAAAAAGAACCTAAAGAGCGGTACTAGAAGCAGGCAGATCACGGAATCGGCCTTCCACCAAGCATCAAACTCCCCAGAACTGCAGGAGTTCAGTTCCCATGAAGGATAAAGGGCATCTACACTATTGTTAATCTTATTCACGGCACACCTGGCATCTTTATGAACCTCCAAGTCATCTGCATCCCTCCAAGAAGAACCCGATTGCAGCTTCAGTATGATTTGAGGGTATGAGTGAGGCAGCCAAGTGCCTTACAAGTTGGGATGGTAGACTTTCGCCTCCAAATGATAATTTGGAGGCTTTCCTCCTCCATGAGGCAGATCTCTGGGTAAGGTCACACTCAGGAACTTCTTCTGAAATCGATTCTGCGATTCTTCTTGGCTCCTTCTCAAATAGATGATGTAGGTGAAACCAAGGATAGGTTCTCCGATCACCACTTGCCAGCTGCGCAGACCTCTTGTCTGATGCACGAAGAACATCGGTACTTATCAATTGACCTCTTGGGGACTTCGCGACAACAATGGTTGAGCGAACACGATCCTCGGCGAGAACTATGTCCGGAAACCTCAATTCAGAAAATAGACACGCAGCGGATCCGAACCATCCGAAGGCACCGAGAGCATGATTTAGTGGATACTCTAGGGTGGCGTATGCGAGTTCTTGAATAGATGAGCGAGCTGTAGGCCCGAGCCCAGCGTCGATATGATTATGCAAAGCTTCGCGGATGCCTATATTCAAGCGAGCTGCGAGAAGAAGCGATTAGGCGAGGAATAAACTGTTCACCTAATACTGAAGAAGCGACATGTCTTTGGTCTTTGTCCTTCTCAAGACCTTGAATTTTCGAGATAATTGGAGAAGAAGCAATTCTAGTTGATCGTGGAGAAATAATGAAGCGGCTTGGCTAGCTTCTGCGATCTTTCTTCCTGTGATAATCACCAAAGCATCAACACCCACTTGAATTTCAAGTAAAACCGACTTCAAATCAGAATTCTCAAGGCTCGGACTTAAGAAATAAGTCATTGACGAGATTTTCTCGTTACAAATTTAGTTCAGCAGAAACCAAGATAGGTAGAGCTTGAGTTCTCTCCAAAATGGAAAACCTCAACAAATTTCACGGTCGCAGTCTCTAGCTCACCGAGCGTCCTCAAGAACGACCATACGCCATTTCAAATGAAGAAGCCGCGATTCGCCCACTCAAAAGCTTCACAAAAGCTTAAGGTACATTAAAGCTCTGCAGAATCAACCTTTGGTATCAATTTGTAGTTGAAAACCGGGCGTCGAGTTGTCAACGGTCGATCCGGCCAGGCATTTCCGTCCGACCCATAATGAGCCTCCCATCCAGGCAGAAATAGAGATCCAACTATCTTTTTATCTTTTTAGCATTGGCATTTATTTTTATAGTTTTGTAAAAGGCAGTTCCGCCTGAAAACAGTTTAAATTCCATCAACCATTCTGGCCAGAACAACCTCTTTATACTGAGATAAATTGTTAAAGTCCTCACCAGTCTGAGGCAAGAAAAGAACTTACTTGGGAGATATTCCTCACCCAAATTCACAATCGTTTGTTTGCAGAAATCAGTAACTTGGGGCGCAAGTTATCCATTCCAAACTAAGTCTGCTAGAATTTTTATTACTAGCGTGGCACGCTCGCACACCAAAGAAAGCTGACTTGTTGACCAGTCTATGGTTCTCAAGGCAGTGGGGAACTTTGCCCTTCCATTATAGGAGTAAACCAAAACGGGTGAACAGTAACATGAATTTTGTGCATTTAATTTATATAGAAAATAGATTATAGTCAATTAGGCTTAGACGTAAAAGTCTTATTTATTTTAATTATGGATAATATTAGTGTTGTTTAAATTGTAAGGCTATTTGGTTATTATTATTATTTTTTCGGATGTTTTAGCCTTTTAACATTGCCCCTTCCCTGAAAAATTCCTAGATCCACCACTGTCTGTGACGACCAGTCAGTTGCAACCATGCTAAATCAGATTTTCTATTGCTCAAATGGAATTAAGTTCTTCATGAATGTTGTTCCTACTTATGTGGAGAACAACATGTCCGAAATTGGCAGCAATTGGATCAATCTAGCATTCCAAGTTTATTATGCATCAAGGCATGTTAAAAGAAGAAAGTTAGTAGCTGCTAATCAAGTTTCACTTCATCAATGGAGGGACTTCATCACAAGTGAGTTGATTTAAAGAAGAATAAAAATATGATGGAGTGGATGGAAACCTTTCAATATTCTTTGTGATGAAGAATTTTAAAATAAAGCCAAAGCTCAACATACACGTGAAAAAGTTGAAAAAAGAGAAGAAATAATGCAAGTGGACTTAAATAATGAATAAATAAAGAAGTAGATATGGTGGTTATTATCTCTCCATTTCTTTTTTCTTTTAGTTAGCTACTTTTGGATGTCACTCACCAATCAAAGGCAAGTGAACTAATACTTTGGATTTCTTTAAGTCTAAGAGCATGTCCACCCCAAAAGGCTAAGGTTAAGGCAAAGGCAAGGCAAGAGCTGCTACTATTCACGTGAATAGTGGCAGCCTTACCTTTTTTGGTTCCACCCCAAAAGGCTAGGGCAAGGGCAAGAAAAAAAAGAAAAGAATATGCAACAAAATATAAACTTGTTATGTATCTATAGGGAAAGTGAACAAAATTGTTATGTATTTATAGGGAAAACATCCATAAATTTTTGGTATTTTTTTATTTAAAAAAACTTTGAATTTTTTTTTTTTTTTTTTTTTGCTCGACATCAGCGCCTTCAGTTGAAGCCAGGCAGGATCAGCCTTTGGGCTTGTCCGGGCTGCTGGTTGCGCTAGAGGTCCAAACCCTTCAAAAGGGGCCTCTTGCCCTGGCAAAAGGCCTTGTGCTGGAGGTGCTCTAATAGTGACTACTTCTGTCATTTATAATCAAAGCCTCTTGGCTGTCACTCACCAATCACTGACAAGTGGACTAATACTTTGGATTTCTTTAAGTCTATTAGTGACAACTTCTATCATTTCTCATCAAAGCCTCTTATCAACTTTTTTGGGTTTCCTTGTATTTTCAGTAACCCACTCACCAAAATCAATGGCAAGTGGATACTTCAAATTGGCTACTGGTCTCAACACTTAACCGGCCTCATTCTCTGTAAATTGAGGGAGAAATCATCAGCAAATGAAGGACAACTCAACCAACACAAACCAGACTCAACGTTTATAAACCCATCTTAAAAGCTTGAAACAGCCTTCATTTTTCATTCTTTGAATTCCCAGAGGAAATTTCGTTATTTTGCTATGCCAACTCTTGGTATGATTTTTTTTTTTTTGGTACAACATTGAATAGAGAAATCTTCAATCTTCATTTTAATTTCATATATCCAGGTCTGAATAGAGAAATCTTCCGGCTGTGTTGCTTTCAAGTTGTCTGAATAGAGAAATATTCCGATAAACTTCTGCCATTTTCATTACCGTTCTATTTCAGCTTCTTTTAGTTACCATTTTCGCACTAGATGAATATTGAAGTCCTCTTAATTGAAGCATAGAAAAGAACTTGTATTTAGGCAGTTCCCCGCTCAATACACAATCGATTGATTAAAGTCAATATCGGTGCGCATTTTCCAATCTTACCATTTTCAGTTTGTTGGAGTTTTTCACTACCAATAGTGACACGCATTCGCAATCGCAACAAGCAAACTCCACGGCCAAACTCCAAGCACATGGCCGGCAGGTCCTTTTCGGGGTAAACACAAACATTGAATCACCAGGAAACATAGACCACCCTGTTATCATGTTGGACTAGTTCGGCCAGGTTCATGAGTTTCTCGAGTCTTATGCCCGCCCTACTTCGCACTTCCGAATATTCCAATTTTACTTCATTACTTTAAAGTGAGGGCCGCCCTGGATAGAGATTAGAAACTAAAAGGTTTTTAAAATATTACTCTTTAATTTTAACGGAAGATTAAACGGAGCTTACCTTGGGATGCCCTTGATAATCGAATTTGAAGGATGGTGATCAGAATGAGGAATTTGGATTCATTCATGATAAAACGTCATTATCCTAAGTAGATGTATATATAAATTATCGGAACAGAACAATGTTGTAAACAAGGGTCGAAAAGGGCGTTTCCGTAAATTCGGCAACTGCACAAGGAACACTCGATAACTTTCCTTAAAACTACTCACAAACTTCAAAGGGCAGTCAGTGAGAAAGTCGCCCGTCGAGAGAGAATGTCGGAAAGAGACGGCTTCTTCTCTCACGATCAACAATCAACTGCTCTCAAAACCCTGCTCGATTCCCTCAAGATTTTCCTGAGAAACAAACAAACCTTCATTTCCATTTTTGCCCTCACGACCCTCCCACTCTCCTTCCTCCTCTTCTCCCTCTCCCTCTCCTCCCATCCGCTCAAGTCCCACATTTTTCACCTCGAGTCCCTTGCCCGCCTCGCCCCGACCCGATTCGAGGCCCGCCAAGTCTGGAAGGAATCCCGCGATGACGCCGTTTATCTCCTCCGCATCAAGGCCATCTTCTTCCTCCCCAGCTACGCTCTCTCCCTCCTCGCCTCCGTCACCGCCGTCACCGCCACGTCATCGTCTTTCCATGGAAAACGCCCTGATCTCCGTTCCGCCCTTAACGCCGTTAAGCTCACCTGGAGGAGACCTCTGGTCACCTCCATCTGCATCTACGCGCTCTCGATCGCGTACGCTTTCGTGCCTTGGACTCTGTCGATTGTATTCAACTCGTCGTGGTCCAGATTCTTCATCCTCGTTCTCGGGTCGGGTCTCGAGATTTACCTGATGGCGGTTCTGGGCCTCGGGCTCGTCGCGTCGATTTTGGAAGAGAGGTTCGCGTGGGATGCGATCCGGGTCGGGTGGGCGTTGATGGCGGGTAAGAGGTTGTGCGGGTGGGCGTTGTCGGGTTTGTTCGTGTTCTTAACCTGGTTGGTGGCGAGGAAGCTGGAGGAAGTGATGGACGGCCAGGATTTGATGGAGGGATCATCGACGGGGACGCTGACGAGGGTGGTGGTGGGCATAGAGGATAAATTGGGTTGGGTAATTTTGTATGGATTAGTGGTGCTCTGGGGTTACGTAGTTACCACAGTTTTTTACTGCGAGTGTAGGAAACGCCACGTAATTGGTGGTGGTGAAAATGAGAACGTCACGGTTTGAATTTTGTACTTATATTTTTAGATTTTTTTTACTTCTTTGAGAAATACATAGTTCTTTTATTTTTATTTTTTTTATTTTTTATTTTAATTTGTAATAAGAATTGAAAGGGGGCAACCTTTTGTAAATTTGTATTCTTCGTCAAGTTGAAGAAGCAGATTAGATTGATTACCAAGTTAATGACATTTTAATTATTTTCCTTGATATTTTGCAATTGATTACCAAGTTAGTGACATTTTAATTATTTTCTTTGAAATATTTTGCATTTAATATAAATGCTGTCCCATATTCATTGTAATTCTTTTTCGACTTAATCATTTCTATCATTGGTGGTGGCGGAGCTAGAAATTTAATTTAATTTAGAAGTGATAGGCTTTTATGATAATTAATAGACCAACAAAAAAATATCATGTATGAATGAAAATTCTACTTCAACAAAATTTAATTTAGAGGTGATAGGCTTTTACGATAATTACTCTTACTTGGTTTAAGGAACCACCGCATTTTCTTGATGATAAATTGTTTGAGGAATATAACAAGTAGGTCTTTATAAGCATGTGACTAGGGAGATGAGGGGCGCTTTATCAATAGCAAGGTTCCCACTCCTACTTACAGTTGAGAGAGTTAGTTATTTAGTTATGTACAACAACCGAACCCTTATCTGTAGATTATGACATAGCTCATTTTTATAAATAAAAAATTGTTATTTCCCCTCTTAATCAATAAAACAATATAACCTTTTCTTAAAATTTTATAAATAAAATAATAATATTATTATTATTATTATTATTATTTTAAAATAAAAAAAAAGATGCTCTAATGAAACTATTCAGGTAAGGTTGTTGAAAGACAAGTCAAAAGATTATTATTGCTGAAAATTATTTTCTTTTATTTGCATGGAGGATTGAAAACTATGGAAATACTATATTGTAGTTATCTCCCAACTTCTAAATTATGCGACATTTATTTATTTATTTAATCTCAACCTCAACTTGGTCTTTCTTATCTTCGGTGGAGGTGGATTCTTTTCTAGAAGATGTAATTAAAAGCATTATAGTCAAGTGGTACCCGCGGAAGTCTTCTTTGCCTCACACTCGCGGAAGTTGGGTAGTACCTTCGTCTATGGAATCTGACTTAGTCCTGGCCTAGCCTGCATCGATTCTTTTTGTTTTTCTCCTTCAAGCTCTCCACCAATCACTTTCTCATCAATCTCATTGGTCCTTCTCTCTATGCCACCACTGTAGGAAAGTTATTGTTCTATACAATATGATGGAGAGTGTTAGCATTTGCTAGGGATGAGTGCCCGACGAAATCTCAACCATTAATCATTGTGACTCTCGAATTGGAGTAAACAATGATTAACCGTCAAGATTGCATTGCATCACACGTTTATTTGCGACTCGCAGTTATACTCTTCAATATAACTCTTAGAGTTAACAATCATCAATAGTCAATATTACATTAAGCGTTATTTGCGACTGACACTAACACTCCTTTTAATATTATTGGAACTTTGTTCGACTCCAATAACCTTTTTAATTCCTTCTTCAACGGCCTAAGGCCAATGCTCATGTCTCACTACATGACTAGTTCGATTCTGTTACCTTGGCTCCTCGGAAGCTGAAGCTGAATAAAGAAAAAGAGGAAATGATATGGGACCACAATATAATATACAAAAAAGGGCTTTTTGTATAAGAAAAAACGTTATATTATGTGAATTACATTTTTTGGGTTTGCCTTTTGTCTCGTTATTTTTGTTTGCCTTCTGGACGACGTTATTCTTGTTGATTAGCCTTAGTTGTTAACTTGTTAGCAATTGTTCAGGCTCAAAAGGAAAACAAAAAACAAATACTTTGTAAAGGTCACCCATCTCTGTCGTTAATCTATAGTTTATATTTTATTCGCTCAATTATCTCCAATGATACTTGTAACGGTTAGATTAAGTGATGAGATTAGGAGAGAGAATATGACTTATGGCAACAAAAAAAAGGGGAGAAAAATTTGCTACATAGCATAGACCTAATGACCTATCTCTTTCCACAGCACATTTAGGGCCCATTTGATAACTATTTATTTCAGTTTTCAATTTTCAATTTTAGTTTATAGTTTTCAATTTTCATTTTTAAAAAATTGAAAACTATTTAAAAATTGTTTGGTAACTTATTTCAGTTTTATGTGTTATGTGAAACTTGGAAATGAAATTTTTACAGGGCCAAGTTGTATCACTTAGTTATATGAAAAGTTGTACTCTTCATAATTCAAGTGTTGTGTCTATATATATATATAGTTGAAGAATCTGAGTCCCATGTCGGATTTTTGACTAAATAAAATATAACATATAATGAATGCTTCTACTATTAATATCACCGCGAGACCTTTTGTGACAAACTTATTGGGCTTTGTTAGTGGTTAAGTTGAGGACAATATCGGTGTTGTTAGTAGTGGACCGCTGAACCGTCTCTAAAATTTAAAATATATCTCTTTGTTCTTGTTTTTTAGACAGTTATATATCTCTTGGAATTAATTCAAGAGTTGTGTGTTGTGTAGAAGTTCAATTCTAGTTCTAAACAACTAGTGTACTGGGGCTATGCTGTTGTATCAATGCTTAGACAATAAGTTGTTAATATTGTTGAAGAATACATAAAGTCTCACATCGAATACTTAATAAAATAGGAAGTTCTATATAACAAATGGCTCCACTCCTAATAACATCGAGGTTTTGAGTATAAAACTGTCACTCCCCGGACTCGGGGGTCGGTGAAAACCCCAAGCCCGATGTGTGAGAAAGTAAAATAAAATAAACATAAGCCGAAACATGGTTTAAAATAACTTCTCTTATAAAAATAGATCCAAAATCTTACAACCTTACAATAAATAAATAAATAAAGCTCTATCACTCTCATCTAATTCAGCCTCAACCGGTTTAGTCCTTATCTTGCCCACTAATTCATTTGAAAATTAAACAGGGTGAGGGATAAGCAACCCGTCAATGAGTAGATTATGTAATATGTCAGTCAAGTGATGCTGTTTTACACACTCTAGAAAATATCATGAAAAGATGTACATCGGTCCAAATCATATCACATCGTCCCTTCTATTACTCACTTCACTTAAATATCTACCAAAATATACTAAGATTGACCTCAACGTGCACACTGCCATGCAAATAATATGGGTTCTTATATATATGTGTGTGTGTGTGTGTGTGTGTGTGTGTGTGTGTGTGTGTGTGTGTGTGTGTGAGAGAGAGAGAGAGAGAGAGAGAGAGAGAGAGAACTAATAGTAAAAATTGCACATATATATATATTATATATATCATGAATATAACAATATATAATATAAATTAAATGAAAAAACATTAAATCTTCAAACTATATAATTTTATAAATATGGGTTCACAATCTACCCTCCTTAAAAAAAATTTCGTCCTCGAAATTTACTAAAACTTAATCAAGAAAATCTATTCCTAAAGATCTTTGTTATTAATTTCTTTAAATTCAAACCTATATCCTCACACTAAACTTCTACCACAGTTCCCAAGATTGTCTAATCTCTATCCTCTAATACCATTCTGTCATGCCCTGGACCTGGGGGTCATGAAAACCCCGAGCCCGATGCGTGAGAAAGTAAAATAAAATAAGAAGAAACCGAAACATGGTTTAAAATAAACTTCTCTTATAAAAATAGATCCAAAATCTTACAACTTTACAATAAATAAATAAAACTATATCACTCTCATCTAATTCAGCCTCAACCGGTTTAGTCCTTGTCTTGCCCACTAATTCTTTGAAAAATTAAACAGGATGAGGGATGAGCAATCACCGCTCTATGAGTAGATTATGTAATATGACAGTCAAGCAATGCGGTTTTACACACTCTAGAAAATATCATGAAAAGATACACCAGTCTTGATCATATCACATCGTCCCTTCATATCTTCCGTTATCCTTCATAGCATGTAACCAACCACGTAACCCCTACTGGCCTCACTGTCTTATGTCCCCATGTGGTACATCTATCCCTCGGATACCCCAACATTGAAGTTCTCATGTTCCATGAATAATACATACTTCACAAAGATTGCACCAAATTAGACATGATTGACTTGAAATGGAGAGATATTTGTAAATAGAACAAATACACGATACTTCATGGTTTTCATATTTTATCACAAAATAAGAATTTTTAGAACAAATTACATAAACCACTCACCTCGATAATGAGAGCCCTTAAAATAAATTGGCAAGACAATCCATCTACCTATCTTCATGTACTATACCATCCAAACCAAACTCCAAGAGTTTCATCACCACTCTCTCTTTCTTTCTCTCTTACTCTCTCTCATTTCTCATGCAAACTATGCATGCCTTTCTCTAGATGTAGTAAACCATTTGTAAACATAGACTCCTATTTATAGTAGTAGAAGTAGGCAACAAGAAATCCCTCATTGGTTAATACTCTTGGTGGCAACAATATAGGATAACAACAACTTGAGGTTATCTTTAATCTTTGCATGTCCCGCCACCTAGCAAGAATGGTGGCACCATCTCTAGCTACAATACTCTTAATCCAACACCTCATGCTAATGAGTCCACCTCAAACTTCTTACCAAATATATCTTTTAAGCCTTAACTCCTAAGTTTTCAATAAAATATATTATAATTCATGATAAGATAGGTTTATTCAAATCTATTACTCACTTAAATATTTACCAAAATATACTAAGATTAACCTCAATGTGCACACTGCCATGCAAATAATATGAGTTCTTATATATATATATATATATATGTGTGTGTGTGTGTGTGTGTGTGTGAAAACTAATAGTAAAAATTGTACATATATATATTTATATATATATAATTAATATAACAATATATATAATATATAAATAAAATGGCAAAATATTAAATCTTCAAACTATATAATTTTATAAATACGGGGTTTCACAAAAACCCCACACCTGCTAAACATGTGGTTAAGTTGCTGACAATATCGATGTTGCTAGTAGTGGACCAAGAGTTTATCCATATGGGAGCAAATATTCTATATTCACTGCATTACTTCATTTTCTCCAACATGTGGGAGCAAATATTCCGGTCTCCAATGACAATGCGCCACGTGGATAAGAAGAATATCCCCTAGGTTAATTAATTGAGCCCATTTATTTGGTCAATTAATTAATACTAAAAATAAGAATAATATCTTAAATAAGGGATATTATCTTTATTTAATAAGATAATATCACCAATTTAGATATTATCCCAATTTGGAGATATCATCATCAAATTAGGAGATTTGATTGGGATGAACTCAATCTCTACAATTTGGGGAAAGATAATACATGGCTTCATTCAACACTCAAGGTAATCCAATTTCTACCCGAGAAACCCTACACACACACACACACACACACTCTCTCTCTCTCTCTCTCTCTCTCTCTCTCTCTTCATTTTTGTCTCTTCATGCGGCTCACCACCACACACTCATGCCACCCGGTTCTCACCATGAGAAAACTTCTTACTTTTTTAGCTAACTTAGGTATCGATGAGCCTTTGGCCAACACCTCCGGGTGTGGTCTATTTACTCTAGTCATTTTTACAGGAATCGAGAAAGAGAGAGAATGAAATTCAAAGGTTGAAGGATCTTCAAGTGAATATTCTCCCACAATAATATTTTCACAAACACAACATAATAATGAAGAAAAATGTGCATTGAGAGAAATAGGGACAAGGCAAAAAGGAGAAAGAGTGGCCAAGGGCAAGGGAATTGGGAGTCAAACATAGTGGAAGTGAGAGCAATTTGATAGAAATTGAAATGTGTAAGTCCTTGAAGTGCTCCGAATTGAAAACTAAAAGGATAAAATTGACAAAAATCTTTAAACTATGGGGACAAAAATGATAAACCATCAAACTACAAGAACAAGAAATGACTTTCTTTTTTCCTAAGCCTTTTAATCTCTTTGCATTTCATTTGTTGGTCTTCTGACTTGTATGCTGAACTGAACGACTTGTTTCGTGATTATTTTTGTGGTAGTGGTTTGGGTGTTGCAGCACAGATAACATTAAAATACCCAAGTCAAGGTCAAGCTCCGTGAGCATGCATGATTCTATCAACGCGTAATGGACGCAGAGAGACAGAGAGGAGGAAGGGTGGAAAAAGGAGGATATATATTTTTAAACAAACAAAACCACAGATATTTAAGTGCGTGGTTGATATGAAAAGGTTTGACTTGTGCAATAGATGCCTTGTACTTCCGACAAATTTTTTTTTAAAAAAGTGTACATCCGTGGAAGACTTTTGAGGGAGAGCAAGTCTCCTCCAGAATATATGACATAGAAGTAGACCGAGAGCAAAAGAAGCTCCTCTCTGTTTCATGTTCAGTTTTTTATTCCTCTGCATTCCATTGTTCAATCTTAATGCTTGATAAATTGTGCAGCTAAAGTTTGTGAGTGTGCATAGGTTGAAATCAATATTCCAACAATTTTATGCTGCACGATCTGCTGGACGGCTAAAATTGAAGTCCGCATCAAATTGGGAGAAAAACGACGTACATACATGATAGTAATGCATTGTCTGCAGTATAAGTAAAAAATTTCGGATAAAAATAATCTTGTCAGTTGCATACGTTCCTACAAAGTTCCAACGTCTCTAGCAATTAGAGTGCACAAGCCCATCTAAATATGTACATTGAAGACAACACGTAGTGGGGTTTCAATGTGCAAAAGGTTCGGGAGAGAAACCTATTTCTTCTACAAGAACGACTCACCTACCATCGCCCAATACACATATATTGATTTCTCTTGTGTTTGGTATCATAAGTCTGCTGTAAAAAATATGGTTTTTCTCTTTCCGTAAAGCCAAATACAAAAATCTTTATATTATAAATAACATCTTAAGTTTACATTAGGTCATATTTACTTTTCTATATATGTAGCTGGTTAAATCTTGAATTGGCTTGTCCTTCTCACTGTTCTCATTTTTATCCCATTCAAACTAATCTCTAGCAGGTCAAATGTGGATTTCTCAAGTCAAATGGGACAACGTAAGAAACACATATAATGAATTAATTGCCGGCCGGGCCGGGTCTATTCTTCTACTGAGCATTTGCGCGTGGACTGGCTGTGTCAAATTTTCTTGGATTTTAACGTATAGCTTACAGGAAAAGAAGAATAGTCAACGTTTGGCTCCTTCGTGCTGACAGGCCCAAATGTGTGGAGTTTTCAATGGAATGGAGAAGACAAAGTCAGAAAATCATAATATAAATAGGCTATGCCTTTGTGCTCCTTTACAACGAAAGAAAATATTAAAAGCTTTGAAGAACATCAAATTTTATCTTTCTTCTTCATGATGGGGTATTTTATGCTTTTGGAATTGGTGGGAACTTTGATGGAATCGCAGAAACTTTTCTTCAGAAATGTTAAGCTCATGTCTTGCATCTTCCTGCTCATAATTTCTACTAGCTCTATCCTCTTTTTGAGTAATATGCTGTCCATTAAACCATCAATTCATGATTTTACCCTCAAGGCAAACCTTCTAGCTATGAACATCGGCACCCCTGAATTCGCAAACCTTCTGAATACTATGAAAGGCGACCTCCGATTATTTGTTGCACTAGAGTGGATTTTTGTTTTCGTATTCTGTTTTTTCTCTTTGTTCTTTGCAACAGCTTCAATCTTAGCATCGGCAGTAACATATTGTGGAAAAGAGATGTCTATCAAGGAACTTCTATCAAGGGCCGTGAAATCATTGAAAAGACCGTTTCTTACTTGGTTTTACATAACCCTTCTTAATCTGGGCTATTGTCTATTTCTCATAACCTTTCTGTTTCCTTTGGCGGTGATTTTTGATCTTGCGTTCACTACGCCTTCTTTATTATCTATAATCATATTCCTCCTAGCTCTAGTTTTCGAAGCTTATCTAGCTGTTGTTTGGAATTTAGCACTCGTTGTTTCAGTACTCGAGGAAATGTGTGGAATTGAGGCACTTGGGAAGGCTGGACAGCTCATCAAAGGACTGAAGATGCGCGGATTTTTCCTAAATCTTTTGTTTGCTGCACTCTCTCTTCCTGTGATTTATGGTGTGCACAAGTTTGGCAAAACAGTCATGTCATCAAATGCTGCCATGATTCCATTGCTCCTCTTGAATTCGATATCCTGCCTGATCGGAATGTTTAAGCTCATGGCATACACAGTCCTCTATCACGATTGCAAGGCGACTCATGGAGAAGAACTTGAAATGCAAGGAGGCACTGAATATACTAAAGTGGCCTTTACCCCACTTGTCAGTGCAGATTTACCATGATTAAGGATGTCTGTATTTCTGATATTTTACAGTATTTTGCTTGTTTTGTAACCATATTTTCTGCAGCTCCAGCTAGTTTTTATGTATAACATAAATAAAAAAAGAGTTGAAACCATCAAAATAGTGCCTTCTCTTCACATACAGGGTTTTAAATGAGAATCTGCTGAGGCTTGGATAGAAGCATTAAATACAATCTCCAGATGAACCGTCTTGTATCAACCATGTTTTCTATATGCGATAAACTGAGAACAACAAGGTAATTAGAACAAGAGAATCCGTTCCTTCGAAATCTGATGCAATGCTTTTTTGTCTTCTGAAAACAAGTGCAGCAAAGGCTAAAACAAGAGCATCCATTTTTTTAACTTCTAAGCTGGCCATGTAGAGCCTAAAGCATGGACTTGAGGCAATTATGGCCTAAAGCTAACACCGCAGGTTTCAACCTCGATTGCGCATTGACAATTAGTCATACAAAATGGATTCACTAATTCTTCATATGAGCATTCTGTCTATTACAGAGGGGAATAAGGTATTTGTAATATTTCTTCTTTCTGTTGAAAATGGATTTGTATTGTCCTATTTTCTTGGCATAGTAAGCAACATATTAATTGAATTTTTATGGCCAACAAACTATCCATATACTGAGAAGGAAATTTTGTCGAGTACACTTTGTACAGGAGTCTTGTTTGGAGCATAAGATAGGTGACGACGACCACAAGGTTTGACAATGTCGACGGCTTTGGATTTTTTGAGTTGAAACATGAAGGCACAAAGGCTCAATTTTTTTTTGTCTTTTCTGACTGTTCAGATAGTTAACGGCAGGGAAGCTCACCTAGATGAGAGGAAAAGTACCACTTGTTATGATTTTTACCTTGGTTCAACTTTGTCTTGGATATCTAAGAACATACAACCTTAGCCTTGTCTTCATCATGGTTTATGTGATTTAAAATATGTGGTTGTTTCTTTTGCTATATTGGAGGACATATGACTGAGGAATCTGCTAGAGGCATCAAATCATCCACAAGAACAGTGACCACGGACGAAAAATCTGCAAGTAATTTCGCAAAGAAAACAGTAGAACATGAGATAAGAATCAAACATATATCTATAAAGTTTCCTTTTCTTAGGGACCATGTGAAGCAAAACTAAAACAGTTGAATTAGTGTATTGTCACACCGGTCATAGAGCAACTAGCTAACATCTCCACTAAGCCAGTTTATGAGAAATGCCTTGGCATAAAAGCGTTTTGATTTGAAAGGCCATTTTTGAAGAATAAAACAAATCGAAGCCTTTGATGATTGTGAATATATTATCATTCTTTGTTAACATTCTTCATGTAGTCCCCTATATAAAGCTGCCACACCATTCTGCTTTGCATAATTCAACCTTCTCTGTTCCTTCCTTTCATTTTGTCTTTGAGAAGTATGACAGAAGTGATTTAGTTTCTAAACTTGACGCGAACGTATAATGGAAGAAAATATTGAAGGTTTGAATTTGAAGATTACAGATCTTCTATTGCTAATGTGCTATTGGATATTGTGGGAATTGTAAGTGATGTCCAGAAACTTGTTTCCAGAAATTTTAAACTCATGCCACCAATCACGCTACTCACAACTTTTCTTAATTCTATCCTCACGATCTTTTACAAAATCTGCATCAAAGTAGCGCTCAATGATTTGTCCTCCAAGGCAAACTTACTACAAGTTAATAGTCCCAATAGTCCCACTAGCGGAGAAAAGACTTATTGACCAAGGAACTTGATCTAGGCTTCTGCTTCTGTCTTCTGTCTTTTGAAAAAGGCACAAATTTTCAGGTGTCAATTCATATTTATAATTAATTATAATAGAAGCTTGTGGTCCTCCCTTACCAAAAAGACCTGCCAAAGGAACCAATATACATGTTAGATGCCAACTGATAAAACATGATGAGCTCGGTTGATCTTTCAACATATCTTGGAAGAGGTTATTCCTCACCTCACTTTGTTGCTCTTCAGTTCCTCCAACCTTCTGCCATAAAATTAAGTTCAAGTGCCATCTAGAATGCTGAAGAAAAGCCAACTGCAACTGAAAATAATCCAGATAAATGCTTGAAACCAACAAGGTATAAAGAACAATCACCACTTAATGACACCATTACTTCATGGAAAGTTCAATGCTATAGACTTTTTTTTTTGGTGAAGAAATGCTACAGACTTTAAATCCCGAAACAAACCACAAAAATAATACATAAAGAACAAATATAACTCTGTGTTTATAACAAGGGGCCCTACTTAGAACTTTATAGCTCTGTGTACGCATATATATGCAAAGAATGCATAATTGTCAAGGCAAAGATCTTAATAGCTCAGTGAATTATACCTCATCATAGTTGATGCTTAATTACAGAACAAAAAATAATCTAGAGTTAATCCACATATTCATGATCTAACTAAAGATTTCGTCGATTAAAAGAAGAATCGAATACCTACAAATGATGCTCCAAATCGCACCTAAAAGATTAAATTGAAAAAAAAAACTGTAACAATACCTAGCATCACCCACATTCATCCCCAAATTACACCCAAACAAAAAATCTTAAAATCAATACGTAGAATCTCTGCCGTGGAGGAGAACACACTGGCTCAGCATCTAAATAAACCGATCTTCTGCAAAGAAGAGAAATTCCCTACAAAGCATAAACACATCAGCATTAAAACATTCCTCCACAGATCGTCTTCTCCATCACACCTGAATCTGACATTGCACCTAAGAGAAAATACCAAACAATCACAACACCAAGGTATATACCAAAATACGGACAGCAGGAGACGGGAGAGCATTGGTGCAAGCACCAGAGCAAGAACTGTAGCAAAGGCTCTAAATACACTCCGATAATAGCGCGGTAAAGCTTATGTAGGTTAAAAAAGGAAATGTAAGAGTGGTACCGTATTCAGATAGACACCGTTTCAAACCAAGGGCACGTGTTGTAAATATCTCAAATATGGTCATTGTTCTTTGGGAGTTTCACTAAAACACCCAAAATGGAGGTTGAAATTATAAAAAAACTCAAGCACTATTTAAAGATATAAACACACCCAAAACTCATCATTACACACACTCAAAACTCATTTATAAACACACCCAAAAAGTTGACTTTGTGGTTGATTTTGGGTGTGTTTCTATGTTTAAATAGTGCTTGGGTTTTTTTATAAATACATGTCTAGAATTGGGTTTATTTATAAATTTGTATTGTTGTTTCTATGTTTCAATAAATAACATTTAGGGGTAAAGAATATGAAATAAAACATGCTTATCAGAATGTCCTTCCAAGTACTTTAACAATAAATAAATAAATAAAAAAGAGCAAAGGATTACAATGATGAGAGAATTACCCTCTGTTTGGATGAGAGAAAATAACTCAAAATTTAGCTGAAAGTCAGAAATTTACAAGGAGAAATTGACAATTCCCTTGTTTGGCAACTTAAGCACGAAATTTAATAAAGCGTGGAAAAAATCGTGAAAATTGGGGCATTAAATTTCCGAATTTAATTTCTGACCCCAAAAAAAAAAAATACCTAGTTTAATGTCCACTAAAATATATGTCATTTCACAATTTCTATAGTGTGATTTACAAAATCCGATATACATATAAATCCAAACACTGAAATCTTCAATTGCCAGAAATTGAAATGATGGAAATTTAAATTCCGTCATTTTAGAGTTCTATGTAATTTTCAATTCCTTTATCCAAACTGAGGGGTTAGCAAAAATAGAAAAATACGCCATGCATTTTAATCCCGATAGTCTTAAATGCCAAGACAATTTAGGGGGATATGGCAGATATCCAATATCCACAAATACCAGCTATCACTTGAGAGGAGGAGCCTAAGACAATGGGGGTGTGTGTCGGTTCGAAATCAATACAATTTATCCAATCTGAATCTGATCCAATATAGATTGGCTTGTGATTTTTCAATCCAATTAGATAACAAGTTTAAATCTAATCCAGTCCGATCGAAGTGATATTGAATTGGATTGGATGATCTGTTTTGATAATAAAGAAAGACAATTACAAAATATGAAATATCTAAGCCAATGCGGGATTACCACAGTGGTTGTGGCCCTCCCCTTCCCACATGTTTGGCACCTAGGATCGAAACCCCATAGTTTCTTTCCTCTCAATGCAACCAAATAAAAAATTAAAAATTAAACATCTAACATTAGGTTGAATCTAATGAAACATATTAATAGATGTAAAATGTAAAATATAAATGAAATGCTAGAGAAAATTGTTTTGATTCTATAATATATTAAACATAACTCCATCAAATGACTTCAAAGGTTCATAAATTTTTCAATTACAAATACCTACAAGAGCAAAATAAGCATAAAATTAACTAGATTTGTTTGGATTCTCACAAGCAAATTTGTCATCCGATCTAATCATGTTGCTTTTGGAAATTAGTGATCTGTTCTGATTCGCTAAATCATCGAAACCAATTAAAATTAAATTGAATTGAATTGGATCGGTTGATTTGAACGAATTGAATTGGATCTTGCACATCCCTACTAGAAATATAAAACTACAGAGGAAAATACAGATTGATTCGTGTCCATGATTTGGGTTGGCCTACTTTTTGACCGGAACCAACTTTGTCATTAAGCCAACCTCTAGTGCCGACACTCCTACTGAAACACATGCGAGATCCAACAACGTTGTGAACGAAAATGTGAACGAGGAGGGATTTTTAAGGAGTAATGCTACACTTACCATATTTTTATCCCACATTTTTATACCACATGATGTGACATGTCCATATTTTATGTCACATCAATTAAATCAATGAAGTGTATTTTAATTAAAACAATTAGAAAAACAAATATTGGAATAAATTATAAAAAAGAAGAAAATATTAAATAATTTTAATTGATGTGGCTGTCCACCTCAGTTGCCACATAAGATGGTATAAAGATATAGTATACAAATGTGGTAAGAGTAATATTATTCTTTTCTGAGATGATGAGATGAAGATGGACCTACACAGTTTGGTTTGGACTTTGGACACTGCGAATGATATGTCAACCTGGCTTGTGAAAGAAGTGATGGAAAGGAACTCGTGGGGATAGCCCTGAATCACTCTTACACCATTTTGGGGGCAATATAATTTTTAAGACTTAAATCAAGCTTTATATATATTTTTTAGAAAATTGAATGCAAAGTGTAAGTGCGTTAAATTTGAATTTGATAGTTTATGTGTTTATGTGACAATTTAACATCTGGTTTAGAGATGCTCTAAGGATTTTAATCATGTCGTATTTATGGCAAAAATGCCGCATTTACTTTTTTATCTATAGGCTTGTCCCTCTCACTATTTTGATTTTTATCCCATTCAAACTGGTCTCTGGCAGGTCTCGGATTTGAACGAGCTTACAGGAAAGCAAGAATAGTCCCTACGCAATAAACAGATTGTTGAGTGTGGAATGTTTGGTTCCTTCGTGCATAAGGCAAATTTTTTCCTACTTTCTTTGTAAATGTAGTAGGAACAGAATTGACCCAAGCCACAGTATAAGTAGACTATGCTTTGTGCTCTTTTGCAATGCAAGAGAAGAAGCTTTGAAGAATACCAATCTTTTTCCTTTCTTTTTTTTTCATAATGGAGTCTTTTATGCTTTTGGAACTTTTGGGAACTCTATGGGAAGCCCAGAAATTTTTCTTCCGAAATGTGAAGCTCATGTTCTCCATCTTCCTACTCATAATTTCTCTTAGCTCTATTCTCTTCATGAGTAATATGTTCTCCATCAAACAACTAATCACTGATTTTGCCCACGAGACAAGCCTCGTACCAGCTATGGATGCGGGTACCCCTGAATTCGCAAACCTTCTGAATACTTTGAAAGACCACCTCCGGTTATATGCTAGACTAGAATGGATTGTCATTTTCACATTCTGTTTTGCCTGGTTGTTTTGCAACAGCTTCAATCTCAGCATCAGCAGTAACATATTGTGGAAAAGACTTGTCTATCAAGGAACTTTAATCAACGGCTGTGAAATCATTAAAAAGGCTATTTCTTACTTGGTTTTACATAACCCTGCTTCATCTGGGCTATTGTCTATTTTTTACAGCATTTCTAGTTCCTTCCTTGCTGATTTTCAATCTTACATTCACTATGGTTGCTTTCTCTATAACCGTATTCCTTCTAGCTCTAGTTTTCCAAGCTTATCTAGCTGTTGTTTGGAACTTAGCACTTGTTGTTTCAGTACTCGAAGAAAGATGTGGGATCAAGGTACTTGGGAAGGCTGAACAGCTTATCAAAGGATCAAAGCGACGAGGATTTTCCCTAAATATTTTGTTTGGAGCACTCTCTCTTTCTGTGTTCTGTGGTGTCCTTATGTCAGAAAATGCAGCCATGATTCCATTGCTCCTCTTGAATTCCATGTACTGCCTGATCGAGATGTTTAAGCTAACGACATACACAGTCCTCTATCATGAGTG
This sequence comes from Prunus mume, assembly GCF_029339155.1. Lineage (NCBI taxonomy): Eukaryota > Viridiplantae > Streptophyta > Magnoliopsida > Rosales > Rosaceae > Prunus > Prunus mume. The sequence goes on along the minus strand of NC_142699.1, from coordinate 33,084,621 downwards.
CAAGGAGACTCATGGAGAAGAGCTTGAAATGCAAGAAGGCACTAAATATACTAAAGTGGCTTTTACCCCACTTATCAGTGCAGATGCAACATGATGAAGGATGTCTGTATTTCTAATATTTTAAAGTTCTTGCTTGTATTGTAATCGTATTTTCTGCAGCTCCAGCTAATTTATATATATAATAGTTAATAATTTTATTGCCTGCTAAATTCTAATAATTTACATATACAACATCTGTTATTTAGGCCTGAAACACTTTGGGGTACAAGGATAGGAATAAGTCTCCTTGGTGCTATATTGGCAAGTAAAAAATGAGTTGAAACAGCCAAAATAGCCTTCTCATCAGGCTCTTGAATGGAAGTAGTCAGTCCAGTAATTGCAATCCTTAGCATGGTTGAAGTTTTTTTCCTTATTAATTGTACCCTGCAACTTTGTTCTAACAGATGAACCTTGATGTATCAACCGTGACGGTACAAACCTATCATGAATCAACGGTGCATTTTACATACGATAAACCATGAAGCAAGGTAATTAGAACAAGAGAATATGTTCCTTTGAAATCTGATGCAATACTTTTTTGTCTTCTTAAAACAAGAGCAGCAAGGTTAAAAACAATAGCATCCATTTCTTTTGAACGTCTAAGCTGGCCTTGTATGGATTACAGGCTTGTACGGACAATTACCTCCAACAAAATGGATTCACATTCTGTCTACCTGCGGAAGAGGGTAATTTGGGTGAATTTCTAATAATTCATCTTTATGTTGATGATCTGCTACAAAAGGAAATAGTGAAGAACTGTTTGCATAATTCAAGCAACCAGATTTCGATATGGCTGAAAATTGACTGGTATTGTCCTATTAGAAATGCATGAAAGAGACCTTCGGAAACATCAAGATGATCAAGATCATGGACAATAGTTTAATATTGTCAACACCCCTGTTTGCTCTGCGCAACAAACAAATCTGTAGAACATGACATAAGAATCAAACATATATATATCGACACAAAGTTTCCTCTTTTCAGGGACCATGTGAAGCAAAATTAAAACGGTTGTCAAGCCATAGAGCAAGTGGCTAACATCTCCGCTAAGCCAATTTAAAAGAAATGCTTCGGCATAAAACCATTTTCATTTGAGGGGCAACGTTCGAAAGATAAAAACAAATCAAAAGCTTTGATGATTGTGACATGTATTATTATTATTTTTCACACAGTTGTACATTGTTTTCACTATCCCCTAGTATTCACCACCATTTTATTAATTTCCTTCTTCATTACTCTCTCCTATATAAAGCTGCCAAATCATTCTGTTGTGCATCAAGTTCTGGAAATTAAATCTTCTCTGCTCCTTCCTTTTCAATGTTTCTTTGAGAGTGTGATAGAAGCGAGGGTTAGTTTTCAAACTTGACACAAACCTACAATGGTAGGAAATATTGGTTTGAAGAATATACATCTTCCATTCCTAATGGGGTTTCATATGCTTCTGGATTTTCTGAGAATGGTAAGGGACGTCTCGAAACTTTTTCCCAAAAATTTGAAGCTCATGTCTTCCGTCACACTGCTTGTAATTTTTCTTGATTCTATCCTCATGGTTTTTTTTAAAATCTGCATCAAAGTACTTTCCACCAAAGCAAAGAGTCTACAAGTTAATAATACCACCACTAGCGCCGAATTGACCAACCTTCTGTTTACTATGACAGATAACCTCCGGTTTTATGCTGGACTAGCGTTTATTTTCTTTTGTGCGTTCTCTTTTATCTCGTTATTCTTCGTAACAGCTTCAATCATAGGATCTGCAGTAACATACTGCAGAAAAGACTTATCTACCGGGGAACTTCTATTACGGGCAGTGAAATCGATGAAGAGAACGGTTGTCAGTTGGTTATACATAAAGCTGCTTGATCTAGGCTATTGTCTTCTAGTAGCACTTCTGCTTCTTTTACTAGTGCTGATTTTCAATATTACATTCACTATACTGGCTTTCTCTATGATCTTATTGGTTGTAGCTCTATTTTTCCGAACTTATCTTGATGTTGTCTGGAGTTTAGCCCTCGTTGTTTCGGTACTGGAAGACATATGTGGCATTGAGGCTCTTGGAAAAGCTGCACGCCTTGTCAAGGGATCAAAGCTACGTGGGTTTTTTCTGAATCTTTTTGTAGCATTCTCTATGTCTATGTTCAATGGTTTGGTGACGATTGGGACTGTAGCCTTTCCAGAGAATGCAAGAATGGTTCCAACTCTCTTCTCATATTCTATAGCCTGCCTGATCACCATGTTTTTATGCATGTCATACACAGTCCTTTACTATGAGTGCAAGAAGACTCATGGAGAAGAGGTTGAAAGGAAACCAAGCACGGAATATACTAAAGTGGCCTTTACCGAGTCCACTCCACTTCTCAGTGCAGATGCACCATGATGAAGGGATGTCTGTTTTTCAATATTTTACCGTCTTTACTTGTATCGTACCCACATAATTCCCTTGAAGGAAAATATTTCCAATAATAATCAAATGGTGAAATGATTTCAGATTTGACTAATTTTTTTGTAATTGTGATTTTTGAATGATGACTTCAAAGTTCAATGGTTCGGATCATATGATAACATTATAGAGTGGGCCAAACAAGCGGTTAGCGTCATATTAACTTACTAACCGGCTAGCGCTTAAAGGTTCTCGTATATATATAGTAAGTAATTTCAGATATATACCATATATATGTTGTTTAGGCCTGTAAAAGTTTTAGATGCAACCTAGCTCCAATTGGCACTCATTGGTGACTAGAGTAAAGGCATGAGAATATACGTTGAGGCTTGACGAAGTACTCTCTGCAACTCTTGTATATGATGAACTATCATGTACCATGCCGATACAAACATATAATTCAATTAACCTTTGTGGACGGCGAAGGGTTTTTGCAACATTGAAAGTGAAAACTAATGTTATGGGATATTTTACCGTCATACCTGATGTTCCATCACGTGTGATGCATCATGGCTGTCTAGCCCTCCCTCTGTAGTCTGACTTTCCATCACCTGTCGAAATCGACTTCGAGTTTATATCTGGATGTTCGCACTTTTAACCGGGTAAAAGCAACGGTAGTTGACACAGTTGGTCAATGTTTCCTGTTAAAAATTGGTTCTGTCCGATGGGCTTTTGGGCCTTGGACATACCATTGTTGGGTTGTAGGCATCCAAGCTGGCTTTGACAGTTGGGCTTTTAGTCAACTGACCATGAAATAGGCTCAACCTTGCACTCCAATTTAAAAGTTTTTCTTTTTCGCACCCCAAGTTTTTATTTTGAGGGATTTTCGCACCCCAAATTTAAAAGTTTCGCAAGGAGAAAGTTAAAGGGGTAAAAGTGAAAATTACAATTTAAAAAAATTAAAAATTGTGAATATAAATTTTCTTTTTTGATCAAATTGTGAATATCTAAACCGAAATCGGTAGAGAAGAAAAGAACACGTAAGAAAGAGCTGAAGATGTCGTCCACATCTCTGCTACCTATCAATGGAGGCCACCTTCTCTTCACTCAAGGCTCATCCTTTCCCAATTACCATCCTTCTGCAACTCTCTACAAGTAAGTCCCATCCTCTATCTTCCCAAGGCATTTCTCTTTTCACTCCAATTCTCAGATTTTCTTCACCTCTCTGCTCTCTGCCGGGTGATTTCTTGTAAAAGAAAATATTAAACTTTTTTGTTTTAAGGATTAAACGCACCAACCCATTTCTATATTTGCTCTAGTATGTTGAATAATCTTCTCGTTTCTTAATTTCTATTCACTTTATGTTTGGCTGTTGAGAAAATGAAAAAACGAAAGAGAAGAACTTTAATCTGTGTGGAGCTTGCAATCCTTAATCTCAAATACCCATTTTACCATTTACGGCTAGCACGTAGATTTATATATTATTTGGTGATTTTTTTTGCTACTGGATAATGTTTCTTTTTCTTCTACTTGTTTGCTGAAGAAATCGTTGGGAAAAGAACATAAAGAAAATGAAAATTTAAACTTTCATCAACCGCATATTCGGGCGTCAAAGAGCTTAACCATATAAAGAAAACAGACAATCTTGTCTTCTTTTTCTTTTTTCATGACATCAAACAATGGTTGTTTTTTTTTTCTTCTGTTTAAGGATTTTTTTATTAGTCCCAGATTGTACTATCTTTTCCTGTGATTTAAGTTTATCACATTTAGAAAAATTGGGCGGACTTGCAAGAGTGTGGTGTTTAGTGCAAATGCATTAATCCGAGTGTTTGAGTGGGTTTCTGAGTTTAATAGTAGTGCACTTTAGAGATGCATTAATCCAAGTGTTTTCCTGTGTTTACAGCCTTCTTTGTTAACAGTAATATGAGAAAGAGAGAGAAGGAGAGGGAGTGATAACGAGGGAGGGAGGAGTTATCATGAAGTTGAAAGATTACACTTTGCAGGCTCTTTTGGTTCTTTTGGGGGAGTTTTTGAATCTTTTTGTAGCATTTTTCGTGGTGAAAGAGTGTCAAAGAAAGTTAAAGAAATTTCTGTGCATTATGCAGTTAATGACTTTTGACTTCACTTGATGTGCCTTGGGACGAGCACAATATTCTGTAGTGATACATGGATCCCCAAGTGAAGAATGTAAATATGAACACAAATTGGATAGAGTATAAGAGGGTCTTCTCCATCACTGGATGCCCATCTGTCCTAGAACTCTCAGTTAGTGTAGTTATCGGTTCACTGATGGTTCTTATATGATTGAGGATTTTAAGGCTAAATTTCTTAGCTTGTTTCTCACTTACAATATTTTAGAATTTTATTTATTTTATTTTATTTTTTACAGGTGGGGATGGAAAAGACAACAAGGTGGAAATGTAGTTGCTTACAGAACCAATGGCCATGCTCTTCAAATTTTGGCCAATCCTAATGTATGCATCAACTCAAGGATTCCACATGTATAACACCAATATATTTGGTTTGAATATGGTCAAAGATTATTTAGGTATGTAGTTGGTGGTTTAATCAATGAGTGTTGAGATAGCAGGATGTCTAGATTCTAGATATAGATGCTGCATAGTTAATTGCTTGGTTACTTAATTATGCATGAAGCCATCAGTTTGTCAAACTTTCATATCAAGTAGTGCAGACAAAAGCCCTAGTAGGAAAATATTTGCTCAGAAGGTAATATTGATTGCATTTGGGTTGGGGTTTAAGACTTTAAGTGCAATGCCATCTTTCACAGTTGTACTGCTGCCTGATGCAGATACTTAAATTCCTCTTCTCCTTTGAGTGTTCTAATTTGTTCAAAAAGTAATCTCTAGAAATTAAATTAAAGTGCAATCATCAAGATAACCAAAGTACTGCATTTCACCAATTCTTCGTTCATTCATCAGGAATACACAATGTGCTTGCTATACCTCCTTAAAAGTTGAGCAGGTTCCAACAAGGATGTTCATTCTTGTTCAATACAATTGGTAATTCATCTCCTGAATATAAGTAATCAATTTCTGTTTTAGTGGCTCAAGCTGCAAATAAGGATGTTGAGTTGATACAGTCTGTCTATGCCTTACTATATAATAGCTTAGTATTTTCAGAATCTTAGCAAAATTCACATCCAAAGTCATTTAGAAGTCAATCAAGTTGCATCTTTCAATTTTCATTTGATGTGCAGTTGACAACCTTATCGTTTTCTTTTTTTGTCAATGGTTGACCTTACCACAAGATCCAATTGAAGCTAAGTGGGGAAAAATTGGTTTTTTGTGTTACATTTCTTCTTTCTATTCGTAATTAACGTAAGAAAAAGGAAATTTATGCTTTTTTTTGTCGTTTTCTGATGCATGATTTGTGTTTTGTTTTGCTACAGGTCTCTTCAAAGAAAAGAGACTCAAGTAATGAAGTGATCATGGTTGATCCTTTGGAAGCCAAGCGGTTGGCTGCCAAGCAAATGGAAGAAATCAAAGCAAAAGAGAAGTACAAGGTTAAAGAATTGCATGCTTTGTTAAGATAACGAGTATGAAAATGACTTGTCCGACAAACTTCAGTATCCTCAGTTATTAGTTGACAAATTGCTGCTTTTACTTTGATTGGAACTAATATTAAAACAGCTCTGAATTGAATTTCTTACCCATATTCTTCATGTATCTATGTAAATATTTCAGTCTTCTCTAGCCTAGGTAATATTGATTTCTTTTAAAACAAGAGTTGGTTCCTTTTCGACAAAAAAATAAATAAAAAGTTGGTTCCTTGATGAGGCCCCAATCTTTGTTTTCGTTCTTGTTTATTTTCCTTTTATATCACAAAATGCAAGATAACTGGGGTCAGTTGATGTCACAGTTCAATCTTACTTATTACCCATCATACATAGAAGTTATTCTTTTTTTTTCCCTAAAAGTAATGTTGTGATTACAGAGAAAACGTCAAATAGAAGCAATTAATGGTGCATGGGCAATGATTGGTCTTACTGCAGGCTTGGTTATTGAAGCTCAAACTGGAAAAAGCATTCTGGACCAGGTTAAGCTACTTTACTGGCTTTTCTGTGCACATCTACATTGTGATTTCACACGCACACACCAGTTCATTGGTTGATAACTTAGGCTCTGCCTGCTCACCGGACATCATCTATTGTGTGATTTGATTGAAATCTTTTCTCTTCAGTTGGTTGGCTACTGGAATGCTATTGTCAACATCTTCATGCCACAGTGATCATTTGAGTGATGGTTGAAGAATTGCAGATTCATTCTTGTATCATTTGATCTTTTAAATAAGGGTTGCATATTGTAATATATTTATGTACCATATATGTTGTAATTGCACCACAGGCTCTGTGCTACTAATCGGTTTCTAATTCACTGCGGCATTCTTTTCACTTGAGCTACATTGGTGTAGAAGAATTCAAGATTTTTATATTGAAATAGTGGAGATTGTTGTTATGGTTGGTTTTATGCATGTTATGAAATCAAAATGTGAAGATATAACATTGTAATAGTGATCGAGTCCATCTTCAAAGTAGAAGCTGGGAAGCATTGCTGGATGCTTCAATTCCCTTTTCTGTGGAGCAGACCAGGGTTAGATATGAGAATGGTGTACTGGGTGTGTAAAATGCTAGGATAAAGTGTATTGGACTTATTTTCTTTTCCTTCATTCTAAACTACTCTAATCTACGGGAGGACAATTCGAACAACTTTGGTGCAAGGGCAAACTGCACTGGCCAACTGGATAAATATGTCTAGGTCAGAAGTAACATTTCAGAGGACACATGCAATGGTAACTTTAAGTAGTTTTATTTTTATTTCTTTTAGCATGAACAAGTGTTTTTTTTTTTTTGTTCAGACAATAAAATTATTGAGAGAATTATCGCTGAATTACTAAATTCCGAATATCGTACATAAATATACAAGCCATAGCAAAGGGATAACCAAATGTAAGGCTGAGTTTGAGAATGGCTATAACATCTACTACAAAATTAGCTTCGCGAAATATGTGCCGGACTTGTTGAACTTGAGCCTCTTGAAGAAGATGTTTGATATCCTGAAAGAGAAAATGATGTGCCAAGCTATGATCTTGTTGGAGAAAACGAATTAGAATCTGAGAATCTCCTTCAACGATCAAATTTGCAAAACCAAGTCAGCCTCACGAAAAATATTCTTATATTTTCATTTTACCAATGCAATTTCCAGATATACCTTCAATTTTATTTAACACTTTAAAACTTCAAATTACTTGTTTTTTAAGTACACGCGATACTCTAAATTACAGGGGACAGGGTTTCTTACACACACACACAATCATGATGTTATGGGGCATCAAACCTGAAATCATTAGTCTGCAAGTCAAAGCCTTTTTCCATTGGCACGATTAAATTTTCGAGTCATTTCCGATACAACCTGATACACGACTCGAAACCTGCACTGAAAATTAGAGAGGCAACCCAAACGATTAAAATTTTAGGCTCATTTTCGAGTCAACTTGCCATGACCAGTTTAATAAACGGGTGAGTTTCAAGTCAACCCACTAAAATACCTATGTAATCCGTTTATTAAAAAGGTCTTGTCATGGATTGTGTCAACCCTTGTAATACTCACCAACCCACCAACCTGTTTCTTTGTTTCTTCTTCATTTTCTTCATTTTTCTCATTTTTCTCATTTTTTTATTTTTTATTATTTATCTTTCTCAATTTTCATACATACATAGAGACAAAATGTAATCGCTATTTTAATATAATAAAAAGTAAAAAATTTGCAAACTGCAATTACTTGATTAAATTATCAAATTCAGATTTTTTATTCGTTTTTTATTGACCTTGTAAATTTGAGATGTGAATCTTTGTTGGTTTTTTGTATTCTTTTTGTATTTGTTTTTACTTATTGCCGAATACTCCAGTATGCAAATGATTCTCGTATGTGCCATTCAAGTTATTCTTTCTTTTTATTCGTTCATAATTCTGAAAAAATAAAAATAAAAACATAAGAAACTTTTTTGTCTACATTTTTAGCTTGATAGTTACTAGTTGCTACGACTTTTTTACCCCCAAAAAAATTTACTAATTGTTATCACTTTTTTTTTCTCTACATTTTTATCATTTTATAACATGTTTAACACGATCTGAATTTCCGAAATCGAAAAGTTTATTAAATAGGTCGGGTTTGGGTTTAGCATTCTTGACACGTTTATTATAGATCCAGTTGGCAACTTCAAATTACTTTTTTGCCATTAATAATTGAGAATAAATTTGGAAATTGCATTGAAGTTTATGTGAATAAAAGAACAAAATATAAAGGAGTGCATAATGGATAAGGCTGAGACACATTGTTAGGTAAATGGTGAAGTCAACATACTACATCATGATTTGAGCCTATGGGCCTCACTAGGTGGTAGCTTTCATGTTTAAGGCAATTGGTCCTGGCCCTCCTGGATATAGAGTACAAAACCCAACTGTGTCCCCTTATATTGCCCTCGCCAAACTAGGGTTTCCAAGAAAGTTAGGGTTCAAGTTATAAATGCTGTGTCTGGTAAGAAAGAAGAAAACATTTATGCTTAGAGATGATAAATTGCAAGTTGTAAAATGTCGTTTTATGCAATTTAGTATGTCCAGAAAAATTGAAAATGTCATGACCTAACACAAGGAATTGTGAAAACGTGTATAAAAGTTCTATATTATTTTCCCAAAAACAAAAAAGAACACTCATGTTAATTGCTCTTTTGGGACTCTTTCTTTGTGTGCATTGCAAGGCTTCATAAAACATCAACCACTTTTCACCCATCCAAAACTAATTGCTTTAACTGCAATCACGATGGTTGAAAACTCAAAATTAATAAATTAAATTGGCAAGACTTGAATTAGGGTTTAAGGGGTAAAATCTCTTTTCTTCCATTTGTTTAGTGCACTACTGTATTAGTCCATTGCAAACTTGAAGTAATTTTCCCCATTGCAAATCTGAGACCAACGAGTGCTCTCATGTTTGAATTTTCATGACACTTTAATAGTATGTGTGAGAAAATAACTGATCCCGCTTGTGTAAAATAAAACTTTTCAAAGTAATTGACTTTTATTAGTGGCCTGCAGAGTACCTAACTTGCCAGAGACAACCAACGGGAAGATAAATACTATTTATTCTTGTAACAAAACCTACAGTTGGTCATTATGTAGCCACATATTTCAAATCAAACCCTAAGAAATATAGACTGCCGACTTGGTGTCATTATTTGGCAATTATGTCAAAGTTCATATTGATATTCTTGGTAAAAGAATAGAATATATAGTTAAATCGCTAGGTCAGCTTCCTAGAAAAATTAGTGCATTGCTCAATCAAACTCAACAAAGATAGGATTAGAATTTACGCAAGTCTATGTAAATTGAGAAGAAAAGGTAAACTTTATGTAGAAATAGTCCAATCCATATGAACACTTTGATTGGCTGCTTGGCATCTTCCCCTTTGATTGTTCCATATATTTGATGATGGGTTGGTGTAATTGACCCAGAGTTTACCACAACTTTATACTAATGGATATTTAATCAAATGAAGGCAAAATAAATAAGATGAAATTTTTCTCATAAATTACCTTTATATATATAATAAATTAATTCACTCAACCACGTAAGCCTCTTTGGCATGATTTATGAATGTAATCTCCCTTTTGTTTGTCAAAAAGAAAAAACCAAGTAAGCCCCTTCATCCATATAAATTTGGTTACTAATTAATTAGCCCCAAAAACTGAGCATTGAGAAGATATTAATATGAAGGGCAAAAACCTCTTCCTACTCCTTTCCACTGCTGCTTAATTTGGTATTGAGTGGCAATGGAAGGCAATGACCTTGTTGATGGCATGGCCTTTCAAGAACACAAGATGGGAAATTAGAAAATAAAGTCTTAAACATTTTTGACATGCTCCTTTGTCACATCAACACCTTAATTTTAGGCCAATCATCAACCCAAAAAAATAAAAAATCAATCAACCACAAGAGAAAGTGGATAATATGCTAAATTGAGATGATTGGTGCCCACTTGAAAAATTACAGAAAGAAACAAAGTAGAAGTTGTTGCTTTGTTCAATCCGCAGGTCAAAAATAGAAGCAGTTTCCTAGGAAGGAGGCATAGAACAATAACCTCCCAATTGGATATGGATAGACCTTTTCTTTGGTCAGGATTATGGATAGACCTATACAAGATAATTAATATGAAAATGAACAAGTTAGTGGAAAGAAATAATGGACCCCTTCAAATCTGCCTAATAACAACTCCAAATCTCCATCCAAGAATTTGTTTGGAAGTTTGGAATGGAATTGCTTTTCATCTCTCTATCCCATCTTTAAAGGAAATCTTGGTGGGATTCTAGCTATCCATAAAAGTTTGATTTGTAAATTGACTACTATAGCTTAGCTAGCTAGAACCAATTAGGTGAAACCAAGTCATCACCCTATCGCACAACAACTAATCACACACAACATGTGGGTTTCGTATTGTGATTGAACTTTTATGTTGACCAAAATTTGTGTCCTTGTTTAATACGTGCAGTGCTCAACGAGCTTTTTAGACTTGGCATTTTGTGCGCGTGTACAGAAATTTCGAATTTCAGAGTTATGAAGTTCTATATTTAATTGAAAGATCTCTCATGTTGTATTTCAATTATTTAAATTGTCTCTTTTTATATATTTATTTAAAGATTACTTATGTAAAAAAAAATCATTTGAATCTAAAATTACTTGACCTCTCAATTAAGGGATTGTCATTTTAGCATCATTTTAAAGAACTATATTTATTGATTTTATTAATCACAACTAAATATATTAGTATTTTTCAAATTTTCTAATATTTTACAAGAATAATCTATGAATAAAAATATTTAAAATTATTAAAATAAAATTTATAAATAATTTCATAAAACAATCGTTCAAATAAATTTATTTGAGAAATTTCCATGCAATTTCAGAGCTTATCAAATTGGACACAAGCAAGGAGAAAGTTGAGTTGGAGGCAGCTTTGACGACAGGCAGATACCATCATTGTGCCACTATATAGAAGATGACCTTCCAATGAGAATACGCCATGCAAGACACAAAGAAAGATAATGACATGACATATTGGCTAGCTAGGTTGCCTCTTCACAATGGAATTTGTAATGGTCGACCATATCCGCTGATAAAAGTCAAATTTATATGCTGCACACATGCTTTTGTCTTGGATAGATCTCTGCAGGGTTTTGAAATATGTTTCAGCTTGGGCAGACATGAAATGAAGTGTTTGGGTAGTAACAATAATTCATAGTTAACTAGGATACCTAACAAAAACTTCAAGAATTTGCTGTTACTTGTGCATTGTGTCAGTCAGTGGACCATTGGGAAAAACTGCACCTTAGCTGTCTCCTTTGAAGTTGTAGAATTTGGCAAAATCAGGTAGGCTCACTCACATTTGATAGAACTTGGTCGTAGATCATGTCAGCACCATGAAACTAACATGATGTCATTCCTCTACAATTATTGGCTTATCTACTATGGCATCAGACAACCGTTCCATAGAAGTCATTTGTTCAAAACCTCTCCAATTCTATCATTTTGTTCAAAACTTCCAACTCTCTCATCCTTCATTTATCACATATTTTAGATCTCAATTAATGCGGCAGTGTTTCATTTATTATTATGTCAGATTACTTCGAAGAACGGCATTCATTTATTACAATTGTTTGAAATATGTGATGAAATTGCATCTTTAATATCTGCATTTCACACAATTGTTTGTTTTTGCATATATCAATATATCTAAAACCGGCTACACGCGAGAAAGAGTGTTAACTCGATATAAATTGTAAATATAGTCTAAAATATCAATAATATTGACAAAATATTGAGGATATTATCATTTTTTAGGTCCCGGATATTTCGAAATGTATCCATACACATATCGTATAAATATCGATGTCAATAATATCGGAAAATATCGATGTCGATAATATTAGAAAATATCGATGTCAATAATATCAGAAAATATCAATGTCGATAATTTCACTCACATTTCAGCAATATTTTGTTAAAATATTGTTATAATATAGAAAATATTGATGTAATGGAAAAAAACACAAAGCACACATGTAAAGAGGATTCAAACCCTTGCCATTTCACTCTTCAATGCCTTAACCACCATGTTGCTTATGTTTTTGTGATAATATGCTAAAATATGTATATTTATATTGTTTTTTTTTTCGACTGTTTTTGCAAGAATTAGATTTTTACATGAGAATGTGAGTCATTGACCTTTTCTTTTGGGATGAAATCGAGCGACTCATGGAAAGAATTAGAGACCCAATCTTCAAATGATTTTGCTTATGTACAATGTCAAGCAATCTCGAATCCATATGGGTGACATGTTAACAATTACATGGAAATCTATTTTGGGGATTTATCATTTGATGACTACTCATAATACACTTACTCTACACATAGAGATGATGAAGATACTGAAAATTTTGAACCTCATAGTCACTCATTTATCTTACCATAGAATGTATAAAGTATAAAATTGTAGTAAATCATTATATATAAATTATTATAGTGTGTTTAATTTTCTTTTATTAATTACTACATATTTTCTACACTCACAGTATTTGTCAGCTCGCTATATAATCAACTTAAATAAGTTAAACTCATAATGCAATAAATTCCCTTCTAATTTTTTTTTTTTTTTGTAATAAACTTATAGATAATTTACTAAATACAGATTCTCCAAAGTTTCAATAAAAATTTCCAAGTTTTTCCTACAATTTTCATAGTTTTTATTCAATTTTTATCGATATCGATAATATTATGATATTTCCATCAAAATTTCAATATTTTTGGACTATTAATATTTCCAATATCATCGATATTTTAGACCTCAATTGTAAATGATTTCTCTCATTTAAAGTTGAAGAACTATAGTTGCTGCTGTCTAATACCCTGATCTAATATAATGATGGAGTACTTATCCACTGCGCGATTGCAAGCAACTGATTTTGACTGGTCTTTAAGGAATATTGATATCAACTTTTTGTCATTTCATATCTCTTGTTGAGATATTAACTTTTATGTAAGCTCCAAATAAAAGCCTCACGAGAAGGTTGGAACTTGGAACAAGGCAGATGATGGAGAGCTTATCTTTATACTTCTCTTTTGGTTTTAATGTTCAGGATAAGCATGTAATTTGGACAAAAGTATGCGGCACAACTTGGAATTATGAAAAGCACACCAAGATTGATGTACCTACAAAACACTTTGTAATCAAGAAATTGTCTATGCTCATAAAGACAGTGTGCCACGTAAAGTTTAAAAATATCAATTCATGATCGGGCTTCCAGCGTATTCCACTATCTAAAGTTTTTGAATGGAGGTATTCAAAAGAAAGAACTTAAATTTGACGATAACGCTAAATTTGTTTAAAACGCGAAAAGACATTTAAAATGGATTTAAAATGACTGTATACAAACAAGCTATTAGTACTTCATTTGTTTTTCTTCCTTTATTTTTTATTTAGTGTTGACATGATCACAGATATTATAGTATCTTACGTAAACAATTTAACCATATAATATCATCTACAATCCTAGATTTGAAATCACTCCATCTAAATTGCACGCTTCTCCCTTCGAAATTTCAGTGCCGTGCTTTTTTCTTTATCTTGCTTTAGTTTAATATATATTATTGAGAGGATCAACATGAGCTTTTGAAGAAAAACCTAAATATATGAAGTCTGTGTCAGCGGCCTCGTCCAAGAAATCAAGGATATATATGTTTCTCATTTCTTAGCCGAAAGAAAACCAGCAACCAAGGCAAGTAGGAACAACACTCCAGTCCAAAAAAGACAAAGATGGGATAATATTCCCATGTTTGAAGCTATTCAAATTGGTGAAAAGTTGTTGAAAATTATCTAATCGTTGATATTGTATGTGATCCTGTCACAAACTTTTCTGATTGGGGTAGAAAAGTGCCTTGTTTGGCAGGCATTATCCCAGAGCCTCAACTTAAATGCCATTATTGAATAAGAAAGTTTGCTATGCTAAAAACAAATCTCTTTGGTGGGCCCTTCGATCATGAATATATCTCAACAATTTAATTGAAACAAATATGAATGCAACAAAAATGATTTAGAGTTTTTTCATTTAATTATACAAATTATATTCTATTTTAATCCAATCTAAATTACAGATAGGAGAATTCGAACTCGAATGCAGAGTAGGAAGCGCATTCACTTTAACAAACTTGACTAAACCCATGTCTACAAAACGTTTTGATGAAGATAAAGGACCTTATGTGCTTGGTGAAGTGACAGTCATTGAGCTCATGCCCATACAAATACTTTCTCATAAGTTGTATTAATCAACAAAACATTATATCATCGTTTAAAATAGAAGACAACTAAACGTAAACATATTTCATCCAAACATCTAACTGAGAACAAGATAGAGCAAACCTTGCCAACGTATAGGCTGCACACACTCTCGTTGAACTGATTCAAAAGAGAACGAATGTCCTCAAACAACACACCACCTTTATGAGCCAAATTGAAGTATAGTTGTTATACTAGGGTACCATCCTCCCCTGGAATACGTGGTGCCTTCAGCCTTAAGACAATGATAACGCCCAACTAAAGCCACGACCCACTGGTTTTAGGTAATGAGGATCAATAGTGCTCTATTGAAAACAATATCCAAAGGGTTTTATGGTCTTCAATTTGCATTACTCTGAATCCAAAGGGTCAAATCTATCCATTTAGATTTAACTTAAATTTTTTTTTTTAAATAATAAAAAAAGTCATGATTAGGAAGTTGGAAATACTAAATTAATTTACTAGTTAATTTATGATCAGTGAGAAAGATTTTTTTTCATTTGATTGCTATTTCCAAATTTTATCATGACTGTTTTTTTAGAGATATTTTATCATTGACTTTAAAATTTGAATATATATTTCTCACTAGTCGCTCCTCAGAAATCAACTATATTATATTGATAATAATAATAATTTTCAAATGCAGAATTTGTAGAAACAAAGTTAAGTCAAAGCTAATGAGAGAAACTACTGTCAAATCCCTTTTATCCCTTTTGCATTAGATTATTTAGATTCAACTTTATTTTTATTTCTGTATTTGATTAGTGATTATGAAATTTTTGTGTGGCAATCGTTCTCTTATTTATCTATTCTATCACGTCTATTTTAATTTTTGGTATTATTTATTGTATTAATTTCCACATAGTTTATTTCAAATCAATGTGGCCCTCATTCAGTCACATTATTTACATTAATGTTGGATGTTAAAAAAAAACAAGAAGATAGAAAAGCATTCAAAACTCTTTATTTATCAGGCTTAAACAAATTGAAAACAAAATCTTAAAAAGAAAACAAATTAATGAACATTAAAACTTTATAGCATGCCTAGTTATTAGTTAGGGCTCGCATTGCAGATAAACACTTTCATGAATCAGCTATAACACTATTTTGCTATCTGAGCTAATAATATTATGGGACATTTTAAAAAAAGCTAAAGGAGAGAGAAATATTTTGAAAAGAAGCCAAAATAGACAAAAATGCACTTATTTATTTTCGAATTTCCTAATAAATCCCTTACATTTATATGTCTTTAGTTTGAAAGTTGAGGGATTTTTCCATCTTTTTCGAAAAAATTTTGACTTTGAAAATTTTTCTATAACTAAAACCTAAAGTAAAAGTTTTGTGACTAATATTATGACGCATATAATAACATTTTTACGTCATACGCTCGAGTGCATTGATTGTGATCAGGATTATCCGGTGATCCACTTAATCCACACCGTCCAAAACATTTCCTTTTACGTACCCATACATAACGCATTCACTTTCGTTCTTATCCTTAAAAATCACTAATTTACTTACTCTGTTTCTCTCTCTCTCTCCTCTCTCCTCTCTCCTCTCTCTAGAGAAAACAAGAGCTCGTTTTAGAATTTATGGAATTAGAATCAACATCATCTTTCGTTTCCTTAACTCCAAGATTCATCTTCGTCTGCAACACCCACATATAAACTCAACACACCCAAATCAAAAATCACAACACCATTGTTAAATTCATTTTCTAAAACAAAAAACAGAGGGAAAAAAAAGCTTTCTTGGGTGCCATTGTTTCCGAGTATGCTATCGAGATCCTGCTTTGATTTATTGAATTTGGATCCCATCGAAGATTTCCGGACCGCCACTCGGATCCCAAAACTCATGACAGTCCCCCGAGTCATATCGGAGTTCGAAACCGACGACAACCACCAAAACGACGACGTCCCGGCCGATTCCCCTGTTCCGCACCAGCGGAGAATCATTGTCGCCAACCAGCTGCCCATTCGTGCCTCTCGCGACGCGAAAACCAGTAAGTGGTCTTTTGAATTGGACCATGACAGCCTGGTGCTGCAACTCAGAGACGGCTTCAAGCCCGACGTGGAGGTCTTGTACGTCGGCTGCTTGAAGGCCGAGATCGACCCATCGGAGCAAGACGAAGTGGCGAGCTTGCTTCTCCACGAGTTTCGGTGCGTCCCCACCTTCTTATCTATGGACGTGCAGAACAAGTTTTATCATGGGTTTTGTAAGCATTATCTCTGGCCTCTGTTTCACTACATGCTGCCCATGACGCCGAGCCACGGTGCACGGTTCGACCGTGCACTCTGGCAGGCGTACGTGTCGGCAAACAAGGCCTTTGCCGATAGAATCATAGAGGTGTTGAACCCAGATGAGGATTTCGTCTGGATCCACGATTATCATCTGATGGTGTTGCCTACTTTCTTGAGGAAGAGGTATTATCGTGTTAAGCTTGGTTTCTTTCTGCATAGTCCCTTTCCTTCTTCGGAGATTTACAGGACGATACCGGTACGCGAAGAGATTCTTCGGGCCTTGTTGAATTGTGATCTGATTGGTTTCCATATATTTGATTATGCAAGGCATTTTCTGTCATGTTGTAGCAGAATGTTGGGTCTTCATTATGAGTTCAAAAGGGGCTACATGGGTTTGGAATATTATGGAAGAACTGTGAGTATTAAGATGCTGCCTGTTGGGATTCATATGGGTCAGCTTCAATCCGTTTTGTCGCTTGAGAATACTGCCAGGAAGGTGAAGCAACTCAAGGAGGAATTTGAGGGGAAGACTGTGATTTTAGGGGTGGATGATTTGGACTTGTTTAAGGGGATTAGTTTGAAGTTTCTGGCAATGAGGCAGCTTCTGGAGGAGCATCAGAATTTGAGGGGCAAAGTGGTTTTTGTGCAGATAACAAACCCGGCGCGAAGTCGGGGTAAGGATGTGCAGGATGTGCTGAATGAGACCAGTGCTATTGCAAAAGAAATCAATCAGAGGTATGGCGAACCGGGGTACCAGCCGATCATTGTCATCAATGGCCCGCTTACGACGCAAGAGAAGGCTGCATACTATGCCATTTCGGAGTGCTGTTTGGTAAATGCTGTGAGGGATGGGATGAATTTGGTGCCTTACAAGTATACTGTTTGTAGGCAGGGCAGCCTCTGTTTTGGACAGGGCATTGGGGATTGATGAGGCAGATAGGCCTAAAACGAGTGTCATCATCGTGTCTGAATTCATTGGCTGTTCTCCATCTCTCAGTGGTGCAATCCGCGTCAATCCATGGAACATCGATGCCGTTTCTGACGCAATAAACTTGGCTACCACAATGCCGGAGGCAGAGAAACAGTTTCGCCACGACAAGCATTACAAGTATATTAGCTCTCATGATGTTGCGTATTGGGCGCGAAGCTTCGATCAAGACCTTGAGCGAGCTTGTAGAGAGCATTACCGCAGGCGGTGCTGGGGCATTGGTTTGGGTTTGGGATTCAGAGTTGTTGCGTTGGGACCTAACTTCAGGAAGCTTTCTGTGGATCACATTGCCCATGCTTACAAAAATGCAAATAGTCGGTTGATTTTATTGGACTATGATGGCACTATGACGCCTCAGGCTTCGGTGGACAAAGCCCCCAGCAGTGAAGTTATTTCAGTTTTGAATTGCTTATGCAACGATCCGAAAAATGTGGTTTTCATTGTGAGTGGCAGAGAGAAGGATTCTCTCAGCAAGTGGTTTTCTCTTTGTGAGAAATTGGGGTTGTCAGCAGAACATGGCTACTTAACCAGGTGAAATTTGTTTCTTTGCTCATTACATATATGGCCACCTTTTGTGTTGTCTCTTAATTGATTATTTCTGTTTTTGCAGGTGGGCTAAGGATTCTCCTTGGGAGACTTGTACCTTAGCAATGGACTTTGGTTGGAAAAACATTGTACTGCCTGTTATGGAACCATACACAGAAGCAACTGATGGCTCTTTCATAGAGCAGAAAGAAAGTGCATTGGTCTGGCATCATCAAGATGCCGATCCTCATTTTGGCTCTTCCCAGGCCAAAGAACTTCTTGATCATCTAGAGAGTGTGCTAATCAATGAACCTGTAGTGGTTAAAAGGGGCCAACACATTGTCGAAGTGAAACCACAGGTATGCATCGTATTAAACATTTCGATACATCCAGCCATCAGTAGTTTAGGAATTAGGAGATGAAAAATTCATTTTGTTAGTCGAAATGTCGATGAAGGGTCATTTCAATTCGTTTTTATTTTCCTGTGGGACTTACGAATTCATTGTAATTTGTAATGGACGTCTGTGTGATTTCAGGGTGTGAGCAAAGGCATAGTTGTGCAGAATCTCATCTCGAAGATGCAAAGTAGGGGGAAGCCACCGGATTTTCTATTGTGCATCGGGGATGACCGGTCAGATGAAGACATGTTTAAGAGTATTGTGCATTCATCTTCCAATCCCGCTGTGCCAGCCATAGCAGAAGTTTTTGCCTGCACTGTTGGTCAAAAACCAAGCATGGCAAAGTACTATCTTGATGACACAGTTGATGTGATCAAGTTAGTTCAGGGCCTCGCTGCAGCTTCATCAACTCAGCCAAAGTTGGCACAGGTTCAGAAATCATTTGAAGGGTTTATCTAAAAGTTTCGGGTAGAAATTAGGTTGCTCATGTGCTGTGATCGCATCAGTACTTAGGTTTAAATGGGCCTCGACATTTTGTTATAATGGTATAGAGCTAACGATACAACCAACTTTGTACAAATGATACTTGTACAGATCTGTGTGAAAAGCCCAGTCTTTGCAACTTTTGAATATGATGGTTCTGTTCTTTTACTTAACTTAAATTTATGTGAGTGTTGTTAAACGAACCCTAAAATTAACTGAATACACCATATGATCTAAGTACACTCTAATATTTAAATAAAAATATAAAATTAACTAAATACACCTTATTTAACTACCAAAATACTTATCATACACCCTAATACACTTTATCACAATTCAATATATTAAAATTACATTTGTTTTAAATGTAATTTAAAATCCGTTTCCTATGCCAAGTCAGATGTTTGTGTGCTTCCACTCGATTGTTATAGTTCACTATGCAAAATTTTTGCTTTTGCAATGGATAAAATCCTTTTCCTAATAGGCTCCCTGATATGTTCATAATTTCACATGATTTTATATCCTTTTTACTTAGTTTTGTGAATTAATTTGGACTAAAGATGCTGATTTTAGTTATTTTATGGGTTTTTAGCTTATGAGCCACGAAATGTATAAATTAGCCAAATACTCCTCATGGTAGAGTTTGACATAATTCCAATTAGAGATGGAAGATAGCATCTTGAAGTTTGTCCATGAATATTTTCATAATTTTTGAAGACTAATAAGGTGCCCATTTTTAATTAGACAACTTAGCCTAAACTAATTCCCGGAGAATACTGAGTCAGCAGGGGTATTTTAACCATAACTCACTCATATGACATTGGATTGAGGCACACGACATATGGCTGAAAAGAAGACATCCAGAGCTTTCCAAAGAGTGGTCATATGCAGTTTTCGGAGGTCAGGACTCAGGAAGGTGTTCAAATTGCATTTGCAAAGAGGATCACGTGCAGTTTCTTGGAAGTTCTAGGAAACTTAGTTTTTATTTTTATTTTTTTATAATCAAAGAGTAAGAAACTTTCATTGCAACTAGGTTTTAGGTTCTTTTTATTGGGGAGGTCTTGGGGCTCAACAAGGATATACCAAAAATTTCATAATTCAACTGTGGAGCAAGGGAGAGTGACCGTGCCTCTAAACTCTAAGGTTTTTCTTATCTCTTTCTCCATGTTTTATTTTTGCTTTGTTACCATGATTATAGGTAACTAATTTTCTTTTACTAAGACACAATGTATTCTAATTATTCAAAGCTTAATTATGTCATACTATTAGAATTTCCATGTTGTTGAAATTTAATCACTGTGCTTATTTTCTTAACTAATGATCTTGATGCTTAGCTACCATCTAGATTTTTGGTTAAGTCATTTGATGCATGTTAGGGTATACGCCATGTCTAATACGAATTTTGCTTCTTGTGATTAAATTCATGAATGTACCTAATGTAAACAACATACTCTTAGGGGTTTGTGTAATTGTGTAAAGTTCTCATTGAATGTAAAGACTTTTTATATGTTTATATTTATGCCTCACGCCAAGGATAAATTGCGTGTAAGAAGAAGTAGTTAATTGCTGTGAAAAGAGTTAATCATAATTTTGGAGAACTAATCATCAACATAACTTGGGAATTTTGATAGTATGCATGCTAAGGTTCGAATAAGAGGAACTGTGGTAAAATTGTTGTCTTAGTAAGCTTCTTTAAAATCTTTCACAAACTTATTTAGTTCACGTTTTTCTTCATTATCTTGTCTTTCAATTTTCTTATTTTCAACTTTCTTTTACAGAGAATCTTTCAAAACCAACTTTCAAAACTCCTTTATTAAGTTTAGTTGAGTCATTAGTTTATTAGTTAGGGTGTCTAGAGTAATTTAGGATTTAGATTAGTTTATAATTCACAACAACTTGAGAATTTATTCAACCTCTGTGGACACGACCTTGTACTTGCCTTGGCTATATTGCATTAATCTTGTGCGTTTGCAAGTTTATTTCTTGAATTTAACTATCTAATTTTCAGGTAATAAAATTATACATCACTCCCCTACGGTTGTATCATGTATTGGTACATAGGACAAGAGCTCGTGGATGCTTGAGCTTTGAACCTTCTCTTCCAGTCTTTGCAGATGCAACACAAATAAGATATAAGAAGTATGCTTTTTGTAAAACCAAACCTAATACAATTGCAAAAGTTTGAGTTTTCTGAGTATGAAGTGCTCAAGAATCCTTGAGTCTTTATTGGGCTATTTTGATGCTTTTTGTTTCTAAAAATTGTAGTAGTGGTGGAGGAAGAGGAAGAAGAAAGGGCCCTAAATTGAAAAAGAGCCTGGGTGGTTGATAGGAATCGTAGAAATCCCCGTCGGGTTGGGTTCCCGGCCATAACGCGGGGAGATTTTGGGACAAAACAAGGATCGGGTACTGGGATCCCTGAATTTAAAAAATCCTCGTCGGATATGGGGCAGGGATGATATTGGCATCTCCATCTCCGAACGCGGCCCGATATATAAACACTTAAATAATCAATAAACTTAATACTTCCCATTCTAGCAATAAAAAAAATAGAACTAACCCTAACACTTATTGTGTGGCATTTGCTTTCACCCTCTCTCCTTTTTCTTTCCTTCTTACATCGATGTATCTTCTTTGCTTATTCTTCTTTTCCACCTCATCTTCTCTTCTTCTTCTTCTTTTTTGCCATCTGCAACTGATAATCCTCACACCAATCAATATCATAGTTAGTTTGATGGCAGCAATCATAGATCTGTAGCAATTGGATATGATCACCCTTGCCAGAACCATCAAGAATGTCCAAATAATCATGTTTCCTCTCAGTATTGTTGCTACAAATGGAGCCATGCACAACTAAAATGATCTAAAATGAAATATTCATACTTCAAGGTAAATTAAAGACTTCAGAGGTATGCAAATCTTTAGCTATCCGCGGGAACTTATGTGTGCATATTTAGTTTCACTTATTGTGAGATGTGCTAGTATCTTTAGACTAAGAACACAATGCATGCTAGGAAAATACTAAGATCCCTGAGAGAAAGACCCACTTAGAGCGCCATGTGAGGCAAATTCTGACCATAAATGACCTGTTGTTGAGAAGCAAAAAGCTTGTTGATGCCGCCACTTTTGAGTAGTTTTTCAACGCCTTTTGGGAAAAGAAAAAATAAATAAAAGGAAGACCTCATGCCATGGTTTTTGTCGGTTCCTCTCACTCACTCGTACAAAACCCCTCCAAAGAACTACTCAAATGTGCCACAGTTTATGGCGAATCAAGGTCGTGAAGTTTCGAAGCCCTTGTTGGAAAGCTCAAATTTTCAGCCAATTTAGCCATTTCCAAGTGAGGGTCCAATAACCAAAGTTGCTCTACTCGTTGTTCTTGTCATTTTGGAATAGGTGGCAATTGACAATGTGAAGTTTTGGAGATGTCGAAATTTACTCAAGCCACCCACTGCCGCTAGCTATTGTACTCATTGTCACGAGCATGACTGTATGCTCAGATTCACGAAATTTGATTGTTTCACCAGTAATAAGAATTTCACCTATTATGGACCAAAGTTTCTATGATTGTAAACCTATAAATAGGTGCTAATCAAAGATGAATGATACAAGTTACTAAAACAAATTTTTATTGTCTTTATGTTCCTTTTATTTCTCTGTACAATTTCCCTTAGTTATATAACAATTAGCTTATTGTTGTCATTGGAATTCAAATAGTTAGGTATTTATCTAATGTATTCTCTAAGTGGTTTGACTAAAAGACATCTATTTGGTTTCGAACAAAAAGAAAAAAGAAAAAAAAGGGATTACAATACCTTGGGAGCATGTTCTTGTTCCTCTAAGAGCCTATATTATTATTATTATTATTTTTAGAAAGGTGGCATTATTTTATTGAGGAAAAAATAAATAACAAGTAAAAAAAACTGCTTAATCAGAGTGAAAATACACCAAGGCCTCATCATTTGGCTCACGGGATCATGGCCGATGAGGGCTAGCCCAGCCCATCAAGTAATAGCCCAGCCCAGTCCATTATGGGTTTTGGGATGGCTCGACCGCATTAGGCTTGGGCTTGGGTGTCTGAAGCCTAGTCCGACCCAGTTAAGCCCTAGAAAGCCTGGCTCAGCCCGCCCACAAAAGCCTGGCCCGTTAGGCCCGCATACATATATAATTATGTATAAATAAGGGTTTAGGATTAGGATTATATCACTTGAATCACAAATCCCCCTTATTTCATTTTTGTGTGTGTGTTACTTGTTTGAAACGTTGTGTTTGTTTCCACTGAATTCTGCTCATTTTTGTATCCATTTTTTATATTTGGTTTGCTATGTTCTTCATTTTTCTGTGCTGAATCCAACCATATAAAGAACACAAAATGTGCATAAACGGTTGAAAAGTTATAGGTCAAAAATTGGACAGATGTCAAAACTGAAAAACAAAGGAAGTTCATAATTCGTCTTAACTTAAAACGTGATAAACTGGTTCTACCATAGTGATACAGTGGTCATACAGTAGTGATAAAAAGGTGATAGAAATTGATGTTCGTGTTTATTTTGGGTTTCTTGTTTTGTTTTGTTTCATTTCATTTACTTTTATTTACTCATTCTTAGTTTATAATTGGATGATTAGCACATTAATTTGTGTTAATTATTAATACAACAATTATATAAATCAAGAATAAGACGAACGACATATCATATCACCAAACATAATCATACCTACCAAATATAATCATGCTTTTCTTGAACCCATCACCAAGCATTTGCATATTTATTCATACTATCATTTTTTTTATAAATATTTTTTTGATACTTATTATTTTTTAAAATTATTTCTTAAAACGTGTTACGGTTTAATTATGATGCAACTGAGTGTCTCTTTTTGAATGACACATTATTTCTTTCTCCTCTTCTTCTTCTTCTTTGAATGAAGTAGGTCCATTTCGACTCGGCCCATGAGTCGGGCTTGGACTTTGAATTTTCTAAAAAAACCCAACATAGCCTCGCCTATTATTTTCTCTCTCCTCTTTGAAGCTTGGTCCGACCTGTCCCAAGTCCATTAAATTTGGATGGGCTAGCTCGGCCTGGCCCATTGACGAGCACCTATGAATTCTTGGTCTTTCTCTATTGTCATGTTGTTTATTTTATAACAATATTGCACTATTCCTTTTTTTTTTATTTAAAAAATACTCGTTTTCTTAATTATAGATGTTGGTTAGGTCAGTGGATGTAGTTTAACTGCCCCTTTGTGGGAATTCAAATAATTCTTTTTGTAAATTAGAGTAGTTTAAGATAATTGTCAAAAAGAAAATACTCATTTTCTTAACATCATTCTCCATATAAAAATAAAAATAAAATGTTTAAAAATACACGAAGACTATTTTGGAATATCAATTACAAATCTTATAAGAAAAACAAGAAACTTTTACACAAAATTAATTTTTTACACTGAGAAAATAATTAAATGTGATCATAACATAGCCACATAATACTACTAATTTACCTCTTATAACATTATTGAGTCACATGGTGGATTGTAGTCTTCAAATTGAGTAGCACTAGATGAGTCATTACAATTGTCGCAGCCATGTGTCAAATAGAGCAAAGGATATACTTTTGTTTATTCATAAAATATAATAAAATAATAATCAAAACCCAAACCTCTAATTTCAAAAACAATCCCTGTGTCCACCACCATCAATGGTAAATAGTGTTTGCCACGGCATCAATTCCCAAAAGAGAATTCAAGTGGGCCCACATTCCTCAAAGGGGATAAGTAATTAGAATATGAGCAATTTGGTTTTCGCATCCGTTGACATTTGTTGACTTGGTTACGTTCTGTTTGGTTTCTTCAATCTGAACACAGACTTTCATTCTCTTGACTCACGGAGTGCGCCTTGATAGATTCTCTCAAACCAAACATTCACCACATGGGTCACAATCACAAAGCAAACCACTCTGACACTCTCTCGTGTGCTCAGCTCACCTCTGTTTCTCTCTCTCGTGTGCTCAGCTAACCTCAGATTTGCAAACTTGGTCATAGAAAAAGAAAAATCCCATAAAGGGTATTGTAGAGGTGCTGTTTTTGCTATGCTTGGGGGTTTCAGGTGAAGGGTTGGGTTCAGCTTTCTCCTTCTTCTTGGCATGGAATTGAGGAAGGAAAAGCTTGTCAGGTAAATTACCCACAATATATTTTTTGTTAAAATTGTTTATCTATTTAGTTTTTCTCTATGTTTGGTTGCTCAGAAAGTGTAGGATTTTTGTTTTTGTTTTTTATTTTGTCTTTGAGATGAAAGAGCTGAAGAAATAGATAGGACTGAGCTGGGTAAATATGACAGAAAATACCTGCTAAAATTTTCCCTCTTTTTCCAGTGCTTGTTTGGGTACTGAGAAAATATGATAAAAAATTTCTGGAATTCTTTACTATATGGGACCCGTGAAAACTATGGCTTTGCTAAACTATAATCCAGGTAAACTTATTTTGCTTATTTTTAGTCTGATGGGGCCAGTGGAAACTAAGCTCTTCTCAGTTAAGCATATAGTTTAATATGCTTGATTTAGGTAGGTCTTACGTATCTATAAACGGATACAACTTTCAACATCAGTTGTTGGTATCATTTTCTTGGAATTGTTTTTCCCTATAATTATCTGTCTGTTTGTTTGTTCTGGAAATATGGACAAATTAATGTTTTCACTGATAGGGAACAGAGGACGAATTCCATCTGATTGGAGCCTGCGGCCTACCACAGCTAATTTTTATGATTTGATCAGGCCTTGCCTTACTGGAAACCTTAACAGCGTAGCACAGGAATTCCAATTTGTTATATGTTTCACTTTGTTTTTTTCATTTGTTTACAAAGCGTCCTTTGTTTACATCAATTTTGTTGAAACTTTTCATCACATTTCTTCAGCACGTAGGAACTATAATTAACTTTGAAGACTACCTTACTCCTGGAAATATTTTCTATTAACTCAATCTGAGCATTAACATTCTCTAATACTCTGCTCACCTTAATGTGGTTTAGGTTTTATTCAGATGAAAAACGGCATGAAAAACGGCATAAAGAATCTTTATGGGGAAGAAGAACTGAACCATCTCAGCTTGAAAAGTCATCATCTCAATATAAAGTTTCATCATCTTCATTGCTTAAATCTGATACTGGCCTAGTTGGGGGCAGAAATAGATTTGTTGAAACTTTCAGCATTAGGCATTCAAAGGTGTTTCCCGAAGACCATGAGCCTTGGCGCAAGAGGATACTTGACCCGGGTAGCGAGATCGTGTTGCAATGGAATCGGGTTTTCATTATGTCGTGCTTGGTGGCACTTTTTGTTGATCCATTATATTTTTACTTGCCAATGCTTGGAAGGAAAACAAACGCGTTTTGTGTGAAGACAGATTTGAGGTTGCGAATTGTTGTCACTTGTTTCCGGACCATTGCAGATATCTTTTACTTGTTGCACGTGATCATAAAGTTTAGGACAGCTTATGTTGCGCCAAGTTCTCGCGTCTTCGGGAGGGGTGAACTTGTCATGGATCCAAAGAAGATTGCTCAGAGGTATATTAGATCTGACTTCTTCATTGATCTCATAGCCACATTGCCCCTTCCTCAGGTATTTTTCTGGAATATAATTCTATGCAATTTTAGACATTGTAGATTTTCTTATTTAGTTGGTTTTTCTGTTTAGATTATACTGCATCAGGCAATGAGTGAAAGAAAATTGTGGAATCCTTCCAATGACAATGGCTCCTCAAGACCATATGAAGTTTGGGTTTCATTTTTACTTCTTTTTAAGATTCTATTTTTTCAAGAGAGTATCTTAAAGAGCCAGACTAGCTGAGTACTACTCTATATATTACTGAAGTGATGATGAGCAGCAATAAACCAATCGGATATCCAAGTAATATTAATCTGAAGAAGGGTTTGTAAAGAAAAAGTGCACACCCAAATATAGCAAAATAGTTTAGCCTCCATAAATATGATAGTATAGAAGAAATATGATTTTGATTAGGATTGCTTTTTGGTGCATTTAAGTTAAAGGGAATGTGATTCAGTTGACGATATTGGGTTATTTTTGCTTTGACAGATGAATTACATTGTCAGTGATGCTTTAATCATTTTAAGATTTGAGGAATCTCATGTGCTTTTAGGTCAATTCAACATTCTCCTTCCCAGTAAACTTTAGGCTTCTAATGTCCCTATCTACCTTATGAGTGAATATGTTTATTAACGCTCTTCGAGTAGAAGTGACAATTTGGGTTTCTGTGTTGCATTTGTGTCAGGTTGAGGAACATGAATTAGAATAATTGGTTTGACATGAACACGATACGATTATTAATGGTATGGAATGTTCTCAACATGAACATGACATGATTATTACACGTATAACACGAGCAACACGCATAACCCCTTTGTTAATCAGCTTTAATTGAGCCATATTTTGGTGGACATGATGAACCTGTTTATTAATGCGTTAATAACCCACCACTATTGAAATCTTACTTTTATCCTTCATTAACACTAGACTTAAAATATTATATTTAACATTAAAAAAGAAATATTTATTATTAAAAATCTTAATGTTGAATTGAATTTGTAAATAGGTTTGACCATATTAAGTGGGTGATAGGTTTCACACAATTATTAGACGTGTCAACAGGACCCTAATATTCAACATGTCAATTCTTGATATTTTCGGGTTAGGCAGGTTGGCTTGAAACACAACTGCTTACTATATGTGTTAAACGGTTTGACAGTATTTCAATTTGAAGATGATTGTACCCAACCCAAAGCCGTCTAATTCGTGTCTTTATCATGATGTGTCAAAGATTGCCACCCACCCCTTTGTCTGAGGCGAGCTTTTGCAAGCTTCATGGATGATACCAGGCTAATCATTGGAAAGGTAGATTGTGAAATCTGGTTGAAATGTTTAGGTATTGGATACTGTCCATTCTACCCTGATAAATATGGGACGTTAAAAAGTAATGTCTAAAAAAGTATTATTCTTCAAAGATGGAGATGGTGAATTACTTTGTTTAAGAGAAGACATTTAGTAGCCTCCTCATGTGTCCATAATGGAAGAAATGCTAGATTCAATAACATGAGATGACACTACAATCTACTTATTCCCTTTTCTTTGTCCTGACGTGTTAAGTTCATAAGTTATTGTTGTAATATTTTCCTGGGTGAGAAAGGTGAAGTATATCTGATTGAAAAATCATGTGCAGATAGTCATCTGGTTTATTATACCAGCAACTAGAAGGACCCAAACAGATCATAACAACAATGCACTTGCCCTAATTGTTCTGCTCCAATATGTCCCTAGATTATATCTTATTTTTCCGTTAAGTTTGCAAATAATCAAAGCAACTGGAGTGGTCACAAAGACTGCCTGGGCAGGGGCTGCATATAATCTGCTCTTGTACATGCTGGCCAGCCATGTATGTATCTGCACTTGCCTCTCTCTCTCGCTCTCTCTCTGAGTTCACGAACAAGATGCTAATCTATGCCAGTTTACTGTTGTTGCAGGTATTAGGAGCAGCATGGTATTTGCTATCAATTGACAGATATACCTCATGCTGGAAGTCATTTTGTAAAAAGGAAGTAAGCTCCACAAAATGCTCGCTTTCTTATCTCGATTGTGACAATTTTAACAGCAAAGGTTACCAGACATGGGCTAATATTACAGAAGTGTTTGAGAATTGTAATCCTGCAAATAACACCTTCAAATATGGCATATTTGAAAGTGCAGTGGCAAAAAATGCTGTTTCCGCAAACTTCATCACAAAGTACTTCTATTGTTTATGGTGGGGCTTACAGCAACTAAGGTATGATGTTTTTTCTTTGTGAGGTAGAAAGGTCTGATTTCATGAAGATTTAGATGCCTTATTATTTCACACTCTAAAACCATCGAAGTGCTGGTTCTGTACCTTCTGT
This sequence comes from Prunus mume, assembly GCF_029339155.1. NCBI lineage: Eukaryota > Viridiplantae > Streptophyta > Magnoliopsida > Rosales > Rosaceae > Prunus > Prunus mume. Next base: position 33,055,247 of record NC_142699.1, on the reverse strand, counting down.
CTAACAATATGTTTAATTTAATAGTAAATAGTTTATGCATTGATGGTATTCGAATTAAAAAAAAAACAGAAATTAAACCTTGCCCACTAATGAACAATTGCAATAAACATGAGTGCAAAGTCTTTTAGGAGAGGCATAGTCAAAGACAGATTAATTCATGGTGGAGAAAAGGGGAAAAGTTATTGATAACAATGACCCATGGATCAAAAAAGGTTGATGGCTTCAGGCTCACAAGTTATGATAATAACACTCCACTCCTGGAATTCTTTCGGACTATTCAAGCCTTGTATGTTTTGGCGGATGAAGTGCTTAAAAGGGTTTCCATGGTAAATCGAACCGGCAGGTTCCCGGTTAACCCAATTCAATAAATGAGTTTAGTGTGGGTTTCAGAACTATGATCTCATCCGTCTTCCAACTGTCACATGAGCATAGGCAGCTGCATGCATCTCTTCTGTGATTCTTGCTTAAAAGGTTTTAGTTAATGAATTGAGTACTAGGGTTGTGGTGGTAAATTGAACCGGTGGCCAGCTGGTTCCCGGTTAACCCAGTTCAATCAGCCACTATAGTGTGGCTTTCAGAACTATGTTCTCATCAGTCTTCCAACTGTCACATTAACTTAGGTAGCGGCTTGCATATCTTCTTTGATTTCTGGCTAAGGGACCATTGATAAGTGCACATCCTCGTTAAATTACTGTGCAATCTTAGGTTTCATATGGAGCATCATTGCATAACTGAACCAAACTGGAAAGCATATTGCGTTGTTTAGTTAAACGATAAATGGCTGCGAATAAGAATTGACCTTAAGATGTGGAAGAATTTTAAGTTTCACTGAATTCGGTTGAAGTATGAAAAGATCTCAATGAAAATGTGTATTCTCTCTTACCCTATTTCTGTCCCAAAAGTAATTTCTACATATATCTTTGTTTAATATGGTATAACTAATAGACAATCATAAGATATGCTTTCCAAATATGGTACAACTAATAGACAATCGTAAGATGGGCTGTCCATGCTCGAGACATACACAACATGCTTTCACCAGGAATGTTTTTGTTTAGCTTGTATACTATGTTGCAGTCTAGTGAGAATCATATGCCTGGCATGCATTGGGAAAAAGAAAACCGAAATAAATATTATCAGTTTGATACTCTGTATTAATCGGTAAACAAGTGCTTCAGCTTTCTGGAATAGGCCTGCACCTTATGTATAGGGGTCAGTGCCGATCTTACTTTGAAATATACAGCTTACTCATTGGTTCCTTGGTTGTATGCTCATTGATTGACAAGGATTGCTGCATGGTATTGGTAATATGTAGGGTTTAGGGTGTGGTTACCATAGGTGGTTGGAGCATATCTTATATGCCAATGGACTAACAGAAAGCTTTCTATAAGAAATGGCAGTCTCTTCATTTTCTTACTTCAGAATAAGTGCCACTTTATGATATTAACATTTTTTAGTCTGTTAATAAATGAACAAAAATGTTTGATTGATCTCTTTGCATTCTTGTTGTCTCAGTTCATATGGGCAGAATTTGTCAACAAGCACTTTTATTGGAGAGACATCATTTGCCATTCTCATTGCCATTGTAGGTCTTGTATTATTTGCCCACTTAATAGGGAATATGCAGGTATTGGGAAAAGGCTTCTTACTTTGTTTCTTGCTTTTATTATTTCTTTTCTTGCTTGAAGTTTTCTGTCTGCTTGAAGTCTGTTGAGTGTTCCTTTTTGACTTTTTTAGTCATTAAATACATCTCTCAAATGATGTTTGTGGAAACTTATTAATTATTATTTTCCGGCTAGAAAGTTAAGTTTATACAGTAATACATACAATGATAACTTTCTCTGTTACTGATTGTTTCTGACAGGACATGCGTAGACTAGTAACTACATTTAGTTATATTTCTGATTCAACTACATTAGATTAATAATAATGACTGGTGATGCATGTTGAATTGGTAATTTATACTTTGAGCTTGTCTTTAAATTGTAGACCTATCTCCAATCTATCACTGTGAGGCTTGAGGAGTGGAGGCTTAAGAGAAGAGACACTGAGGAATGGATGAAGCATCGTCAACTCCCTGAAGATTTGAGACGGCGTGTTCGACGCTTTGTTCAATACAAGTGGCTGGCAACTCGAGGAGTTGATGAAGAAGCCATTCTTCATGGCTTACCTGCTGATCTCCGTCGTGATATTCAACGCCACCTGTGCTTAGATCTTGTTCGAAGAGTATGATCCTCCCCAAGTATTTTTATTTTAGGGCTTAAAAACAACCTTACTCAATATCCTTTGTCATATTCTATCCAAAATAATGGGATCAGAGGATTCACTGGGCGGTCTAGATGGGGCATGGCGCCATAGAGATCCTTTGGACTGCTATTTCTGGGTACCTCGTATATGCATGTGCAGCATGTATTAGAAGGCAAGCCTTATAGTTTGAGCACAACACTGCTTCAAATGGTGTCTGAAGGCTCCAGTTCCAATTTTATGTTGGATTATGGCCAAAGTTGATAGCTTACCAAGTTAAACAGGCATCACAGATGTAGTATACTGCCTATCAAAATGTCTCGAAATGCATGGGTTACCTACACTTCTCAAGATTGATTTGTTCACTAATGCATGTGATTTGCTTGGGAACTGGGCCTAATTTAGTGTGAGCTATAACAACACTGCACAACATGGGGGCGTAACCCCCTTGCAGTGTAATAATTTTGGCCAAATAACCGATATAAAACCTCAATGATTCCTATGCTTTGAAATGAAATGGTAATTACTTATGTGATCTTATACTAACCTTTATTTTCTCATTTCTCAGGTCCCTTTCTTCTCACAGATGGATGATCAGCTTCTTGAATATGTGAGCGTCTAGTGTCGTCCCTAAGCACGGCGGGCACTTACATAGTCCGAGAGGGTGATCCTGTGACAGAAATGCTCTTCATTATTAGAGGTGCTCTGGATAGTTCTACTACCAATGGTGGCCGGACGGGTTTCTTCAACTCAATAACTTTAAGACCTGGGGATTTTTGTGGTGAGGAGCTGCTTGCATGGGCTTTGCTCCCAAAATCCACTGTTAATTTGCCTTCTTCAACACGAACAGTTAAAGCACATACTGAAGTTGAAGCTTTTGCATTGCGGGCTGAAGATCTCAAATTTGTGGCCAACCAATTCAGACGCCTGCACAGCAAGAAGCTGCAGCACACCTTTCGGTTTTACTCTCACCATTGGAGAACATGGGCAGCCTGCTTCATACAGGCTGCTTGGCGACGCCACAAGAGGAGGATGACAGCAAAAGATCTGAGCTCGAGGGAATCCTTTGCTTTGGATGAGAAAGTAGCCTATGAGACTGGGGAAGGGGAAGAAGAACATCTTTCTGTTGGTTCAAATCCTTCCCAGGCAAAAATGAATCTCGGGGTCACGTTACTGGCTTCAAGGTTTGCTGCAAACACTAGAAGGGGAGCTCAAAAGATCAAAGACGAGATGCCAAAACTACGAAAACCTGATGAACCTGACTTTTCCACTGAGCATGAATATGAGTAGTAGCCTAAATTAGGGTATGGGTGTAAAGATAGCTATAGCTTTTCCTGACAAGGGTGACACTCATTCATTTACAACAGAATCCTTTCAGATGGGGGACTGGGTATTTCGTGTTCCACACGGATTCCGGCTGATTGCAATGCTTGATATCATTCTCATCCTATTTATATCCTCAGAATTGATGTTGTGGGAAGAGATTGTCTTTGGAGCTTGGGATGTTGGAGAAGTTGGATTTTACTGGAACATGTATAAGATTGTATGCTACTCATGTGCCAATTAGTTGTTAGCTTATTCAGAGCAAGGCTTGTCCAAATCAATGAGCCAAACTAAAAAGGGTTGTCTTATCCAATTCCAAATAGAAGACTTCATGGCAGGGAAATTCTGAAAACTAGTCTCTCTTTTTTAACCTCATTGAGCACTTGGCCTTTTTGTAGAATTTACAAACATCTGCATCCGTGCCCCTCTGAATAATGCTCGAGGCTCCTCAAATAGCCCGTATGGTTAGTTAATGTAATAGCATTGAAGACCTCCTAGAAACGATTGCTGGGAAATTATAGTTCTACAAAAAGGGAACAAGAAGACCTTCTAGAGCAATACAGAGCCACTACATAGATGAAAATGATTTTAGAAAATAAGCTTAACAAGATGTTCATCAACTCATTCTATGTAGGCATATTGATCATCAACCAAAACACAAAAGTCAACTGAATTAAACTAAAAGCATTATGTTTAAAGTGGCATTGGGTTTAACACTCCCTCTTCAGTGTCGGAAACGGTATCACTGTTGCCAAACATTACTTTTACAGTTTTAGGACATGAGGTTATTTTGGTTTTTACTATATTTCGTCAGTTTAGTTTGTGATTAAGGGCTCGTTTGGGAGTGTGATAGGTACCAAAAACCAGAAAGAGATATACTAAAATAAACGATTCTTCATTCATAATTCCAAAATGGCCAATGGCTTCAAACTAAATACACTTGTGAGCTCACCAACGGTATTGCCTAAAGATATTGAAAGGAAATCTATAGGCCCACTAGTGAAGGATTCTAACATAATGATTTTGGATAAGCGAGGAGAATCACTTCTCTATATAATCAGTTTAGATGGTTTAAAGTGATTTTATGGAGAAGCACATGGTCTCCCCATAAGTATTTTGGCCCTCACATAATCACTCCCACACAAACCCTAAGTTAATTTGTAACTCTATTATCTCTAAGAGAAAGCAACTCTCATGTAACATGTTGTATATCTCTTTTTCTTGATATCTTTCTCATCACATACTAACCACACAATGATATACAACATGTTATATGTAAATTTATATACTAGGAGTGTTTGTGTAAATTATATAGGCTGGAAAACTAAAAAGACAAACAACATTTGTTTTTATATAACCGATTTTCTATTTTAATCTAATCTAAATTACATGAAGGGATATTCGAACTCGGGTGTAGAGTGGGAGAAAGACTTTCATGAAACCAAGATAACACTATTTTGTTATCCCGGTCAATAATGCTATGACAAGAGTGATAACACATCCATGTGGCATAACGTTATTGGTTCCAACTAAGTTGCACATCTGCTCTAGCCAACTTGACTAAGGGGGGTATATTCAATTAGGATTCTGGAGCGTTTAATTTTTTTTTAAAAAATCCGGGTGTATTCAATTTGGATTTATACAAACTTTTAAAAAGTCTATAACAGTTTGGGTGTATTCAATCTAGACTTGTTTGAACTTTTAAAATGTCCATCTAAATATGGGTGTATTCAATTAGGACTTGGAAAATGTCCAAATAAATTTACCTGTATTCAAAAGGAGATAGATTTGGAAGGATTTAATTAAGTTTTGGAGTTTGGAGAATTTGTAGGGTTTAGGTATAAATAATAAAGGCCAACATAAGTCCAACCTCCACTCCAAAGATTCATATGACGTGTTTTTTTTTCCTCTCTATGTTAGAAAATTTTCCCTCATTTGGCAAACAATACACTAAGCCATGCACTGACCTTGGGTGGTTACAAGCAACTTGTTGGAGTTTCTGGGCAGAAAGATCATCTTGGCGTGAAGCCAAAGTCAAGGCAGTAGAAGGTTGAGATATATTTCCATCACCCATAACACTACCAGATGACAGGGCTCTTGCTTTTTGGACAAAGGGTTACTTTTTTTAATTGAATTTTTGGACGAAGAGTTTGCTATTCGTGAACAAAATCAAAGGGAAATTTCCAACTTGTGGAAATTTTAAAGTGAAATTCATTGTTTAGGTATGAAAGTTTCCAACTCATGAAAATTTCAAAGGGAAATTCATTGTTGTGTACACAAGTAGAGGAAGAATTTGGAGAGGAAAAAAAAAAAGAAAAAAGAAGAAAGGGATGGTTGACTAGTGGCTAGGTCAAGATAGTTTAAAGAAAATAGTGTTGGGAAGAACGAGTGATAAAAGAAAATGGTTGGGAAGTCTATGCAAATATATCTGAATCTATAACAAAAGTTCATTCAAAAGTATGGAAGTAAAATCGTATACAAACCTAATTGAATACACCCCCCCATAATAAAAGTCTATATAAGTTTATTAAAAATTCGAGTAAAACCTATAAGAGTTATACAATTCCAGGAAATTTGTCACTTAAAAAAAATCTTTCAAAATCGTACACAATCCTAATTCGGGTAAGCCCATATTTATGTCAAATAACATTTTTGACTTGTTTGACTCATTTTTCATTTTGATCCATGTCACCTCAATTTTGGAAATTTTGATCACGAATCTTTGTAAGTTAGCAGGTCTAACATTGTTGAAAAAATTAACGAGCTTCTTATGTTTTGGGTTGATTGCAAATATATGGAAAGGCAAAATTGTCATCTCATCATCTCATGTGATGGGTTACATATTGCAACGTTGGATTTCATCTATTAGTTTAATTTGGACTTGATTGCAAACTAAATCAAGTTACGAGACTAAAATTGAAATGATAGGACTAAAGTGAAAATTAGTACAAAAAATATAGAGTAGTGCTAAATGAACCCTAAAATTAATTGAGTACAGCCTATGATCTAAGTGCACCCTAATATTTTAATTAAAATATAAAATTAACTAAGTACACTCTAATTAACTACCAAAAATACTCATGTTATATCCTAATACACTCTATCACACAACGCTCTAATACCAATCCTAAACCAAATTTCTCTTTTTACATGAATTTGTGCTCTCTTTTCATATTTATAAATGTATTGAATTGAACTACAGACACAAACACTCAACTTATTATTTGGTTTCACAAGTTATATGAAGGGATTTTCATAGGCCCTTGACATATTATTTGAATCTAAACCAGAAAAGCTATGAAGGCATTTCCGATGTTTGCAGCGAGACTACAGCATACCCACATGGTCATGGATCTCTTCAGATAATCAAATATTAAACAACCCATAAACTTCTCCCTTTGAAGAGCAAATTAAAACCAATTTCTAGAGGAAGGTTACAAAACATTTTAGCCCGTGAAGAAGAAATCAAGACAGTATAACCAATTTGATAACAAAATCAAAATGAGATTTGCCAATACTAGACGACCACTGCGTTAGTATAATGGTACGGCGGCAGCGTTACTGTAATGGTGAGAAGTGGATGGTATGACGACGGTGTTAGTGTAACGGTGGAGGAAATTATATTATGAAGGAGGCGTTGCTATGTTCGGTGGAGGAGTCGTCGACGATGTTTCACAATTCAATATATACTTTTTGGCCATTTTATATTAGGATAAATTAGTAATTCAATAAATAATTTAATAGTAGAGTGTACTCAGTTAATATTAAGGTTCATTTTCAAAATATAATTTGAAAAAAAAAGGTTTTTAGGTTTTAGACATAAAAAATTTCACTTTTGGAAAAAGTTTTTCAAAAGACAAAAAAACCATTCAACTTTCAAATCAGCACTCTTAATAAATCTAAAAATAATACTGAACTTCAAGGAATGTTTGTCTATTTTACCCCGATAGGGGCTGAGTTACAGAACAGCTGTGAACTGACTCTCTCTCTCCCTCTCTCTCGCTCTCAAAGTAAGTCAAAGCCATCATACTCAAATTTATTTATTTTATTTTCATGCCATGGAAAATGCGTTAGGTACTCTACATACAAATTGGTTTGAGGAACTTGTGTATTTCATGAGGCATTAGATTAAAATTAGATGAGAAAAATGCGGAAATCAGTGGGAAGCATTGTTTTGGTCCTGTTGCTGCCTTTGTTTCTGTTTTTGATCTTTTCAATCTTCAATGTCTGTGATCTGAATGACCCACTATCTAGATTTGGAAGCAGTTTCACATTCAATTCCAGTCTCATATATAATGCCCAGCACCTGCTTCACTCTTTTCCCGTTTTTCTCACCAGGTGCTCTATGACCCTGTAAACTCTCTCCTTTTTCTTTCTTTTTTTGGGTTGGAAAATTTGAAATTATTTGGCTTTCTTTTGTTTATTTCATGTTGGTTTCTTTTGTTGTTGTTGTTGTTGTTTTTTTTTTTTTGTTTTTTGTTTTTTGTTTTTTCTTCCTTTCTGGTCATGTTATTTGATGATGCTTTACTTGGCCATTACATTGATTCTTACAAAGATGACAAAGCTTTTGCTTCCTGTTAGACTAATTGGTAACTATAAAATATGTCCATAAAATATAAAGATGATTAAGCTAGACCTTTCCCAATTATGTTGTTCCAGAATTTTTATTAATACGAGAATATAGTGCTGAAAAATTATGCAGGAAGTTAGATAGAACATTTGCCGAAACCACGTTGTCTGCGCTCCCAAGTATGAGTATGAGGAAGGACAGTATTCTTGAGGGGCCTTTGTTAGAGGAATACACATTTGCTGCAAATTCTGCTCCTTTCAATAGCTGCCATGCATCTACCATTGTTGAGGTAGTGCAGGACAAAATAATTAGAAAATAAAAAGTAAATATTTGTAGTTCGTTATGATTAGTAGCCTTTATTTTCCCCTGGAGAAGTTAACTAGACCAGTGCTTGTTTGTTGTTCGTATAGGTTGATAAAGATCACTTTTTGGTTGCCTATTTTGGAGGTGAATCGGAGGGAGCACCAGATGTGAAAATTTGGTTGCAGACGTACAAGGTAAACAATACATACAATCCACAAGGGTTGCTCACTTTATGAACAACAAAGATGTACCCTTATTTTTCTGTTGTCTAGTTAATGTTATCTTTTATTTTGATATAAATTACAAAATGCACTGGAACGGAAGTTATCATTATCCATTTTAGTCTAGTTGACTGACAGATTCATTCTTAAATTTCTTGGTAAAGTCCTCATCGGACTTTTATATGAATTCCTAACACTAAGAGTAGAATTTTTCTGAGCAGAATGGCTATTGGCAGTCACCTGTCATTGCTGATGAACAACCTGATGTTCCAATGTGGAACCCTGTGCTATTCAAACTTCCATCACATGAGCTGCTGCTGTTCTATAAAATAGGACAAGAGGTTCAAAAGTAAATTTGTTCTACAACTATCTATAAGCTTTTGCAGTCAAGTTTTATTAAAATCTTCAGTTTTGACTTTATATCTCTTTCTGAGTATGTCCCTAACTGTTTTGTATGTCTTTTTGAGAATGTTGTTTGGCTTATACCACGCAAACAAACAGAAAAGGAAAATGAATGGGATTGTTCTACATGATTTGAAATCACTGTCCATGTCGTGGCATTATATTTATTACTAGATGAAAATTGTTCATGTAGCTCCCAACTAGCTTAACTGGTAAAGTCTCTTGGCTTAGCACTAGAGACCTAGGATCAAATCGTTAATCCACTTAGGTTGGTAGCATTTATAGTTAGTGAAACGCTGCTGCCAGTACCCCCTTTTATAATCTAGACCTTAGACCAGAAGATTTCTTTTTTAATTTTCGGAAAAGGATTGTGAGTTACAGGTAATTAACATTAATCTTATAGTGTGGGTGGCATAAAAGAAATGCATTTATGTCTGTAGGCAATGCTGCTGCTGTTGATGGGTGGTTCATGCTAAATACTGTTAAAGAGCTAGAGGTTAAGTTATTAGTCTCATAAAGAATGTGCCTTTCGCTATTATTATGTTTTGTCAAACTGCTTTTGACTTTAAGTACCGACTGAGAACTGTCCTCTACTTTTTTGATGGCCCAAGAACCAAAGCTGTTAACATGCTCTGATCACAGGGTCATGATTCATCCACCAGGTTTTGTTTCCTGTCAACTTAGAACTCAGGAGTAGAGAGTGGCAATCATATAGAAACAGGTCTTGTTCAACTAAGGCATAGTATTTCAAATTTTTGGAATCTTCAAGTCCACTATTCTTTTTTTATTCGGTTGGGAGAGAGGGTGTCTGGGGGAAGTGAAGCACAATGGAATCTGTCTGACAATGCAAAGATTCAGTAGAAACCTTATGCATGCATTTCAGGCTTCCCATCTGTTTCAAAATGCCATTATTGATATAGATGAAAGGTTCTGACTTATCACCAAACTGGGCCGCAGAATTTTAACCTTCTTTGTTCTCACAAAACTGACCCAGTATAATTTATCCATTCATTACTAATTAAATCCTTCTTTTTTTTCTTTTTCTTTTTTCTGATAGATGTTTTGTTTCCCTATGATTTTAGTTCAATATTAATGAACCCCTTTCGAATGTTTTAACTTAAGCTGCAACTCAGTTTCATATGGTCTCTTTATGATATCCTGTCAAACTTAACTATTAGAAAGAATTTAGGTTCGGCTTTGTATGCTTGGTACATATTCTTGGATAAGTACTTTTTGTTATTACCATGGTTAGTTAAAACTTTTGAATTCACAAGTAATCATCTGTTCTATGTTTTATACTTATGCTCCTTCACATCTTTTCCGTGAAATGCAAACTCAATCGAACTAATGATGTTTTATAAGCTTATTACGTTCCTTTCATTTGTTAGGTTCTTCTAACTTTCAGTTTGATGAATATCAGATGGAGTGGTTGCATGAAGCGATCACATGATAAAGGTGTTACTTGGACAGAAAGAGAACAACTTCCTCCTGGTATATTAGGACCAATAAAGAATAAGGTGGTACTTGAACTCATATGATAACTTTTGGTACATGTCATCACCGTTGATATTAAAAGGCTGCTTGTGCTATATGTTCTGCTTTACTATTCTGCAGCCTATCTTGCTGGAAAATGGACTTTTGCTCTGTGGATCCTCTGTTGAAAGCTGGAACTCTTGGGGGGCTTGGGTGGAGGTTGTCACAGAAACTCAATTATGTAGGGCGGTTAACCTTTCGGTATGTTTCGAATGGCTGCCTAACATAAATGATTCAACAGGTCGCAACAGATTCTGTCCGGTCTTGGAAAAAGTATGGTCCTATTTACATTGAAAATGAAACTCTTAGTGTGATTCAGCCAGTTCCTTACCAGACTACAAAAGGGACCTTGCGTCTTTTAATGCGATCCTCTGATCACATTGGCAGAGTTTGTATTTCAGAATCCTATGATGGTGGCCAGAACTGGAATCATGCAATACCTACTGAACTCCCCAATCCAAACTCAGGTTTATGGCTGAACTACAGTTCTCTCGTTGTCAAAGGCAGTATGTGCATCCAAGTGTGATAATATGTTTACCTGGATTTTCAAATATCAAGTCCATCTTGTTCAAAATGTTTTCTGAACTTAGTTTTGCATCAGGTCTTTTTCTGTTATTTTTGGTGTTTACTGTTTATTTGAAGTTATGGATGAACAAAGTTAAATGAATGCATGTAACATGTATATGTTAATTGAACGCCTTTTTTTCGTCTTTGCATTCACATATTTAATCTTGGTTTACTCCAATTTTCTTATTAGGTATTGACGGGGTAAAGCTCAGAGATGGCTCTATTGTACTTGCTTATAATACAGTCTCAAGGGGTGTACTTAAAGTTGCACTCTCCAATGATGACGGGGATTCATGGCATGATGCTGTGACATTGGAGGAGAATTTGGGAATGGAGTTCTCATATCCCGCTGTTATCGAGGCTAGTGATGGGTCTGTTCACATCACTTACACTTACAATAGGACACAAATTAAGGTACCTCTTTGAATTTTGATATTCAATATGCATTTTAATAAATGAGATCCATGGTTGATAAAATATTCTTATATGATATTTTAACCATTCAATAAATATATGGTTTACTGTCTTCTTTTAGTGGGTGTTATTCTGAGATTCATGTAGAGAATTTCTCAATAGGACGTGTAATTTCTTACGTCATTTATTTTGCAGCATGTTGTCCTCAAACCAAATTGAAGTAGTGACTCATGAACAAAGAAAACAAGAAGACATGGATAATTCTTTCTGCATTGCAGGCCACTTAGTGTCATTACATGTACAATACCATCACTTGTACTAAGCCCTTCGTGAACTTCGATTCTTTGAAGTATAATACCTATTTTGTGCAGCAATGAAGTATGGACTGTATCGAATATCAATCTTTAGCCTTCCCTTCTCTTCTTTCAATTTGGATTTTACTTGTTGAAGTTTGTTTGTGTTTAGGTACTTTCCTTGCTCTGGAAGTTAGTTAATTTAATTGTTCCGGTCTGCCCTTCTATTCTTTCAATTTGGATTATACTTGAAGTTTGTCTGTGTTTAGGTACTTTCCTTGCTCTGGAAATTAGTTAATTTAGTTTGTTCCATCCGGCTTGTAGAATGCCATCGGTAAGTTTTGCTCGGAATCCTTAAGATGTCATATTTAGTTCCTGCCAATAGGTTTGTTTCTATTGTTTATGACGCTACTACAATTGTTATTATCATGTACAATGTTTAATCTATTATTTAGTTGTACAGAATTGCCTTTCAAATTTGGTAGCTTGCCAAAACATGTGACACTTGCACTCACAGATCGATGCATGCAACTATAAGGGTCTCTTGCAATTTTCTTCTTGGGAAAAAATTCTCTTATCTGCAGTAACTGTTATCTTGAGTAACTTAGTACTAATACAAAAGGTAAAATATGTACAATGTTTGATGTCCTTAGTTAACAAAATAATTTTCTAATGCTATCTGCATTCCTGCTATCTATCATAAATTTCCACAAACAAAAAAAAAAAAATTCAAATCTGGAATTTCCTTTATTTTATTTTATTAATATGTTAAGTTACCAGTAGAAGCAGGGATGTATACTTATCCACTGATCGAGAAGATTATTTAGAACAAGAAAACGTACTTGAAGTTTGACTTCTTTGAATTTTTGTTTTTCTTCCATTTGTTTTGAGTTATTTGTTAAGGACAGCAAAATCAAGTTTTTCCCTTATTGACAGGTCAAACCTTTCTTTTTTTTATCTTGAGACACAAGTGATATTAGGGAAGAAGGGGAAATCGAACCTAAGACCTCAGGTGCAGAGGTATATCCCTTTGACCACTGAGCTAAAGTCCCCTACTACTGGTCTAACTTTGAGTTTTGAGCATTGTATCATTCCTAACAATTGGTATCAAAGTTAGCACCATGTTCAAGGTTCGAGTCTTGTCATAGGCAGCGTTGGTGGAGCCATGTAGGTTGGAATTGGATTGGGCCTTGTGGGTCGGAGTGGGGATTGGATGGGCTGAGACTTTTTAAATTTGTGTGCTTTTGTTGAAAACAGCTACCTTAAAAGTAGTCTCCTCTTTCAAAAAAAAATATTGGAAGAGGATTGGCAATCTTTGGTGCAAGAACCAACTGGTTTGGAGAGTATATTTACTCACCACTCTTAATCAGTAGTGAGCATTACCACCATATTAATGGCCGTTGTGAGTTGAATTTTTGAGATTTGTATAATATATAGATTATATCACACTCATTCAACGACAATTAATATGTCGATAATGTTCACCACTATTTAAGAATGGTGAGCAAAAATGTTCACACTGGATTGGCAACACACTGATTCTTGCTAGTGTTATGCAGTCAGACTAATGGTATTATCTTGCTGACTAAAATGCCGGCCAAAAAACAAGAAGAAGTTTGGTGATTAAACTTCTTTGGTCAGTGTCATATCTCTACGTGCTCCAGCTTGCATTTCATGGGTCACATTGAATGCCGCAGCTCTTCTCTACCATTATTCATTTCACACACTCCTCTTGTCAACCTTTCTCCACTATGCTTATGTTTACTTGCACCAAAGCACTCAAATTCATTGTACCAAACACACGAAAAACCCAAGTGTACAACCAAACAAGAAAGGGCGGTAGAAGGTGGAACATAATTAATGATACGCTTATTTTTGCGGGTTTATAGCATTAGTGGTAAAATACTTTATTCATCAGTCTTTTTGCCATTTTTCTAGAAGATGTTCTAAGGCCATGTCTATTCTGAAACCCAAACTTTTAGACTCAAATTCAAACTTTTGGATCCAATTGTGGTGGTGGGTAAGAGCCATTAACTTCTTTGCTCCAATGCGTTGGACTTTTTTTTCTAGTGGGGAAATCATTACTCTTTTTTTTCTTTTCTTTTTTCAGTCTCTCTCTCTTAAAACGCCTCACAATTCACTTGGTTGCTAACTTCAGTTACTAGGTTTGTCTCCACAGGCCTCACAATTTGGGACCCTAAACTCAATTGCACATTTAGATGGAAATGCTATAATGAGGGGGTTTTTGGTGGGGGGTTTTAATATGGGATCCATCTCGCCATCCAACAAGAGAGAGGAATTGTTGGAAATAAACTTTTTAAATGAATGAATGGTGGGATGGAACCCCACATTGAACCCTCTCATTATAAGAGCTCCCTTCGTCTTGGCTCGGAAGAAAATTTAGAGAATTCCACCATGCCCCCTTAAATGTAAGAGGGAAGCAGGACCAAGAAATTAAAGAGTTATTTGTCCAAGAGCAATACAATGTATGTGAGCATAACATCACCACGCTCTTCCCAATTCTATATTCAGATTTACACCCAATTCCCACCTGTAATTTATTTATGCTCCCCCAACAACAAATAACATCTAATAAAATCCCCAAAGGAAAAGAAAAAAGATCATATTCCCCATGAAACATCAACCGAAGCTCGGCGCCAATTCCGGGAGTTTGCATGTTTATTTCTAGAAAACTCACCTTCACTTTTTGCATTAAATGTGAAACCCTTTTTCTTTCTGTCATCTGAAAGAACTTTTCCGACCCATTTATTGTGGAACATAAAGAAAGTTGAATTCCATGCCCTAAAGAGAAGAAAAGAGAGAAGAAGAGAAAAGGAGAAAAGAAAATCCAAAAGCCCACAAACAAGGCCTAGAAAAAGTCAAGGGCATGGTATCATAGAGCATAAATGCATAGTCAATTTTGTAGGGTTATCATGGTGAAAGAAAAAGTGTCTTTTGATCTTTGCCCTCTCTGAATTTCTCGAAAGTTGCTGTTAAAAAGATGTAAATCCTGGACACAAAAAGTGCCATGCTTGCTTTCTCTTCTTTATTGGAATGTCATGTAAGTTTCTAAATCAGTCAGCTTTTTGTTCTCTGTTTACAAAGCGCATGTTTGAGCTTCAGTAAAAGCAGACCACCATCACCTTTCTATCTCTATCTCATACACAGAAAATCTAAGTGCTGGATTTCTTGGTCACTTTGCATTTGTAACTGTAGGAATGGGTTCTCTGTTTTTGCAGCTTTTAGTAGGCGTTATGCATGTGGGGTTTTTTTTGACTTTATCTTTAGTTGTTTTGTCTTTACATTGTGCTTGTTTTTACCTATGTAATAGCTCCCTCAGAATCAGAATCTTTCACCCTTTTTTTTTTTGGCGATCCCAAAGTTTTCACCCTAACATAAATCCTATATAATAAAATCTTAAATCCTGAAAGGCTTAACCCTTCAGAGCATCTCCACTGTTCGAGTGCAAATTACAGATGTGAAAACGACAAGAGTGCTAGGCTCTGATACCATGACAAATAAAGTATATGTAAATTTTCAGATACGTATTTTTCTTCAATATGAGAGTATTAATTTCAGTTTGGTATTGTGGAAGTATATATTCACAGATCCTAGGTCAAATAATTAATTCAATCAATTTGGGAATTATTTGATTCTTACCATAATTGGGGATTTGATAATCAAATCCCTAATTAAATCAAGAGTATTGCTAAACGAATTTTAAAATTAACTGAGTACACCATATCATCTAAATACGTCCTAATATTTTAATCAAAATATAAAATTAACTAAGTACATCCTATTTAACTACCAAAAGTACCTCTGATATACCCTATCACACAACACCCTAATACTCTGTATAACTCTTTGACATCACACATATCTGTAATTAATTTCCCAATATGTACCCACTTTCATGATATAATAAATATTTCTCCAAGAGATCTCTACTATGACCTACCATTTTTATGGACACAAAATCATGGATTTTTAAATCCCAGCAATATCTTGTTATGTGTCTAAAGTAGACAAACAAATTCTATGTAAAACCACCATAAAAGAATAGCTGGTAGTTCCATGGCACTCGCCGTAGTCCGAGAAAGTAGCAAATTAACTAGGACCAATTACTTCACATTTTGATGTTGCTTGGCTTCATTCACAACATGTTTCTGACCGGAGACTTGCTCAATGTTGTGGTCATTCTTTTGGAATTTTTCATTCTCTTTTATTCCAGTCATCGTACTTGCAAATATGCAATTGCGTCTCTATCAATGCTTGTTGCGTTGTTTGTTGTGAGCACCAATCAATATGAAAACTTCTCTACGTTGAATATGGTGAGTAGGGTGTACTTATTAAAATTGCATTTGTTTCACAATTCAATATATTCTTTTTGGTCATTTTATATTAAGATAAATTAGTAATTTAATAAATAGTTTGGTAGTCAGTTAATTTTAAGGTTCATTTGGTAGTAGGGTGTACCAAATTGGGGAAGAATAATTCATTTCCATGTGCGGAATTATTCTTCCGAAACTCTAGCCTCTGAAACTCCTATAAATACATGGCTACGCACAAGGTTTGAGGTAATTCTAAACCTACGTCTGAAACTCTGCATAAATCCCCTCTCACAAACCCTAGACACCACACACACACACTCTCTCTCTCTCACAAGGCTCCGGCCACCACACACAACTCTGGTCACCCGGTTCTCCCCAAGAGAAATCTCTGTACACTTTGTTCATTATTGTTTTTCCTACACAAAGTCGACCTATCTTAGGCATCAGAGGGCCTTTGGCCAACACCCGGGTGTGGTCTTTTCACTCGTGTTGTTTTGCAGGAGAAAGAGAAACTAAGAGGAAGAAGGGATCTTGACGAATATTCTTTGGGGACGAAAATACTCCTACAGGTACCCTACAGTTGTACCCTTAAGGCTTGTTAATCAATGCCCTTTCAATTTTAACAATCCAGTACCCTAGATTAGTCAATTTGTTACAATGTGGCTCTATCGTTAACTAGATTGATCATCAAAAAATCAATTAAGTGGAGGCTTGGGTGGTGGTGAGTGGTGAGTGGTGGTGGAGTGGGTTATGTGCTGGGTTCGAGAGAAAGGATTTTTTTTAAAAAAAAAAATTATTTAATTATTTAATATTTAATATTTAATTCCAACTAAGAAAAAAAAAAAAATTAGGCTCCACAAATGACACGTCATTACTTAACTGATTTTATGAGGTCAACCTAACAACACAACTACATTGCAACAAATTGATTCAGGGAAAGTGCATGAACTACCATGCCTTAAGGGTACAACTATAAAGTACCAAATTAAAATTAAGTAAACCCTAAAAGAGTTAAGGTAGGAAGAAATCCTAATTACAAGAGGACTATGCAAAAGGTAAGAAGTTGCATAAAAGAAAAGGAAACTAAAATTCCTAAAATAAAATAATTTTCATCAACTCCAATTCGAGTGAGAGGAAAGATAAAATGTGACAAGTATTTTGGGTTGTTTAAATTTATTTTTATAATGTAAACAAATAAAACTATTAAAAAGTAAGACATAACAAAGTTCGACCAAAAAAAAAAAAAACAAAGTTAACTCTCTGTCAAATTGAAGTACTCGTGTCAAAGTAGACAGCAGATGCAAACCCATTTCAATGTGGATAGGAGTCATTAATTCCCATTCTTGAATGAGTTTAGATATAATGCTTGTAAAGTTCAAATTTGATGTAACAATTCCCATAAATAGCACATTCACCTACTTTTTCATAACTTTGATCTAGAAGTTCTCTTACTCCAATGTGATGACATTTTTTACAATGCATAGTCTCGAGTGTATTCAAGTATATTATAGATGATAGTCTTGTTTATCACTGTTAGAGATCCTTGAGCATATGACGGTCCAAGAACAATACATCAACTCTCTTTTAAACCAACGGGATTGTCAACAAATTTCCAATTCATTCCTTAAATTTCGTTTATCATGTCAATTTTACCAAGGAAATTTGAATCTGAATATTTTAAGAGGCAACCTAACATCCAAATTAAAGCTGAGTGGGCAACACTTAGTACTGATGCATACCTTAAATACACATTTTTCATGTGGGCAACGCATTCTTTTTTATATATTTAATTTTTAGTATAATTAAAATTAAACAAACACATTCCTACACAAACCAAACATAGTCTTCCCAGGCTGCATTTTGAGACATCTTTCACATAATGCATACCTTAAATACACATTTTTCATGACTATTTTGTCCCCATTAACAATTTAGAAGTACAAAATAGCATTAAATGCATTCTTTTTTATATATTTAATTTTATATGGGTATAATTGAAAAATTAAACAAACTTTGTTTTACATTCCTACACAAACCAAACATGTGAAAGGAAATAAAGTGATATTTCTTTGTTACTTTCCCAGGATTACCAAACATGGGAAAAGAATCTTCATTTCCCATCTCTTGGGAAATGACATGGGAAGTGATTTCCTCTCAAATCCTTTCCGTGAAGCAAACGGAGCGTCAATGTACTAGAGAAGAAAATGAGGGTAATGATGAATAGGAATTTCATACAAATTTTAGGTTTTTAGGTGAAATAAACTATATTATGGTTAATTTCAACTTAGTATCTTGAATTCTCACTCTTAAGGCATGCTTGCCCTTGCACTTTCAATTTTAACAATAAAGTACCCTATATTTGAAGAAAAAAAAATTGCAATGTGACTCTATTATTAGGATGGCAATTTAAAAATCTATTAATTTATGATGTGGCTGTTTTTTTATAAAAAAAAGAACTTATGAAAAATAAAAAATAAAAGATGGCAAGCAAAAGAATTTGATGCCCTGCCTAAACATTGGAGCTCTACCGAACATTTTAACATTTCGGGTGGAGATGCTTAAATGAGTTATATCTATAAATAATTAAAATCTCATCACTCATATATAAATTAAATCTCTAAACCTAAAGAAAAAGGAGGACCTATATAATTCAATAAAGATTCATAAAGTATGTGTTTGGGGGTGGTCAAATTTTCCCAAATCCGCCAAGGTGAGATCCGCTGAGATAAGGCCCACTGAGGTCAGATTCGCCGAGGTGCGATCCGCCAAGGTGAAATCCACCAAGGAGGAATCTCCAAATCCATCAGAGGGTTGGTCTCCAATCTGCTAAGAAGGAATCTCCAAAACCACCAAGGTGAAATCCGCCGAGGTGAGATCTGTCAAGGTAAGATCCGCCAAAGAGGAATCTCCAATCCTCCAACAAGAGGTCTACCTAGACCAAATCCACCAAGGAGGGACCTCTTATTGGCCAAGTATGTGGCCTCCCATTAGCCAAGCTTAGAACTCCAGAGGTTTAGAATGTCACATCCCGGGATCAACTCTGCCATAGCACACTTTGGGCCCCCATCTCTGCCCTCGCGGTTTTATTTCTGGGAACTCAAGAGCAACTTCCCAGTGGGTCACCCATCCTGCGATTGCTCTAGCCCCAACTTACTTGACTTTGGAGTTCCCATGACTCCGAAGCCAGTGAGCTCCCAAAAGGCCTCGTGCTAGATGGAGGTGAGCATGTACATATGAGGCACATCACCTCCTCTTCGTTGGTCGATGTAGGATGTTACAATCTACCCCCCTTAGAGGCCCAACGACCTTTTCAACACACTCGCACCACACGGCAGAGTGGCTCGATACCAAATTGTCACATCCAGGGATCGGCTCTGCCGTAGTACGATATTATCTGCTTTGGGCCCCTCTTTCTGCCCTTATGGTTTTGTTTCTAGGAACTCAAGAGCAACTTCCCAGTGGGTTACCTATCACTGGGATTGTTCTAGCCCCAACTCGCTTAACCGGAGTTCCCATGACTTGAAGGTGAGCTTCCAAAAGGTCTCGTACTAGATAGAGGCGGGCATATACATATAAGGCACATCATCTCATCTTCGTTGGTCGATGTGGGATGTTACAATCCACCCCCCTTAGGGGCCTGACGTCCTCGTCGGCATACTTGCACCACACGGCAGAGTGGATTTGATACTAAATTGTCACATCCTGATATAGCTCCGCCGTAGCACAGCTCTCTGCCCTCAAGGTTTTGTTTATAGGAACTCACGAGTAACTTTCTAATGGGTCACCCATCCTGGGATTACTATAGCCCTAACTCGCTTAACTTCAGAGTTCTCATGACTTAGAAGTCAGTGAGCTCCCAAAAGGCATCGTGCTTGATGGAGGAGGGCATGTACATATAAGGCATAACACCCCTCTTCGTTGGTCGATGTGGGATGTTACAATCCACCCCCCTTAGGAGCCTCGCACCATATACATATCACCCCTCTTCGTTGGTCGTCGGCACACTCGCACCATATTGTAGAGTGGCTCTGATACCAAATTGTCACACTCGGGATTGGCTCCGCTGTAGTACGATATTGTCTCCTTTAAGCCCTCTCTCTGCCCTCACGGTTTTGTTAATGGGAACTCACGAGCAACTTCCTAGTGGGTCACCCATCCTGAGATTACTCTAGCCCAACTCACTTAACTTCGGAGTTCCCAAGACTTCAAAGTTAGTGAGCTCCCCAAAGGCCCCGTGCTAGATTGAGGAGGGCATGTACATATAAGGTACATCACCCCCTCTCCGTGGGTCGATGTGGGATGTTACATAGAATTCCAGAGACTTAAAGGTCACAAGGTTCTGCCAGATGTCAAGCCAAAATTTCGTAGGTCGAAGCCCCACCCACGAAATCATACCCAAGATTTCTGAAGGATTTTCATGCACGTGGCAGAATTCATACAAGGAAAGAAATCAATGAAATTGATGACAATCCAAAATATTCCAAATAAAGAGAGAATCAAGCAATCAATCCCAATCCAATCCCACATATTTAGGCGAAGGGAGAAGGGTTGCCTTACATAAACCTCATCAGATGAAAAGAGAAGGGACACACATCATCAGACACACAAACCTTTTTTTTTTTTCACACTTTTCTTTTCCTAAACTTAGGATTTTACTTTTCAAGCACGTAGACTAGACTAGTTCTTCGTTTTCCATGTGTAAGTTTAATTTCTTGCAATTTACATTATCTTGTTTTTAAATTCATGTTTAGTTAAATTATTTTGTTATCGAATTCCCTTTAAGTTTAATCTTAGTTCTTTATCGTTCTTGTTATTTTCATTATGTTCTTAAATTTAATTTACATTTGTTTATCGCTTTGATATTATTTATTGCACTTTAATTTTTGTCATTTAGTTTAGTCACATCTTTAATTTATTTGCATCATTCTCACTAAAAAAAACCCTAAAAATCACAAAAGAAATCCATACGAAGCCTAATCATCCTCGAATCTGAGGAAGTGAAAGAACCTAGGCAAAGAAGAGATTCCTTGCTTGACCGATCAATCGTTTGCTCTGAAGTCAAAGCGCAACACATCCATCCAACCCTTTCTATCCAAGCCATTTAGTGGCTTGATGGTGGCATGCCTATGCATTTTGAAGAATGACCAAAAGTTCCTTCTATCGGCCACCTTGGCCGAAAATAGAGAAAGAGTATGGAAAAAAATAAAAGGAAAATAATATTTCTTTATAGGTACAGTATAATTAAACAAATTTATACTATGACAATCAAGTTATTAGTTAGTAACTTAAAAACACACACACACACACACACACATATATATATATATACATTGGAGGAAATCAAGCCCTAAACCTATAATAACCGTAACTCTTTTCTCCTTCCTTGAGACTTAGATTTTCATAGGAAAGTTTGAGTTCTCATTCCATTTAATCTCCATCCAAATATCCAAAATATCACTTTTCAAGTGTGCTTACATGCAGTGGCGGAGCCACAATGGGGTTAGTGGGGTCGCATGACCTCTTGGAACCCATGGAAATAGGCTTAGAGGTCCCTTGGAGCTGGAGGAGAGACCCCTTGGAGCTGCACACCAAGTGTTCGACGTTTTTCCAGAGAAATAAAGAAATTATGCGAGGAAGAAGAAGCGTTGCAGTTTTTATAAAACATCCTGGGCAAAACGACGTCGTTTTTACCCAGGAGTTTTTAAAAAGATGGCCTGGCCCAGCAACTCCCCCCAAAGTCCAAACCCACCCAGTACCTCCATCCATTGCTTTCAATCATACAACCCTCTGTATTGGCCAACCCAATACCAAATCTGGAAAATATTGGCCAGCGTTTAGTATACACCTCTGCCCAACAACCCTTCGTATTTCCCATTTTGTTGGATCGTCTTGTCCACTCTCTAGAGTGGAGAGTGGGCTTTCATGAGACAAAGATTTATGAAAAACAAAAAATACTTAAATAAATGTAATGAAATACCATATCTCTGCTCCCTTCAACTCTCCTAAAATCCCCAAATTCTATTATTCTCTACCCTAAGTTCCCAACTAAATCTCCCACCCCCCACCCCCCAAAAAAACCCTCAACATGGCTGAAAATGTTATTCTCCTTCCTATTTATCTCTTATTTTTAAAATTTATTGTTCTTGGTATACTTAAACCTCTATGTTACATTCTTTTGTTTGATAATAATGTATAATATTTTTATTGGATAATGATTTATTGGAATGGGTAAATATTGATGATTTTGTGTGTATCGATTTATTGGATTGGATTGATTATTTGATTTGTTGGAATTTAGGGGTTATGATATTTTGTGTGTATCGATTTATTGGATTGGATTGATGATTTGATTTGTTGGAATTTAGGGGTTATGATTAATTTTGTGATGGACGTCTTGTCCTCTCTCTGTTCATTCATTTGTCTTAATAAAATTTTATTTCTTTCTAAAAATGGTTAATTGTTTGGTTTGATTAATTCATGTGTAGAATTAAAGAACGCTAAGCGGAAAGTACTAGAAAATTATCTTTTAGTAGTGTTACTTTCATCTTAAAAAAAATATCGGAACTTTTATACTAAGACCTCTTGAGATAACAATCATGGATCCGCCACTGCTTGCATGTAACCGCATGTTACATATTATCACCACATGATCAGTATCATTCTCTCTACGCCCGGCAGGTAACCGCATGCTGATTTGATTTGGGTTCTTTTAGGACCACTCAAGAAGATATATATTTAAGTGTAACATAGAGAAAGTGGCTTTTTTTCATATATATACTAAGATATTAGCCAACTCTAAAGCTTCTTTATTTAGATCCTTCAGAACAAAGATAGGTTTGTCTCCCACCTACACCTACATTCCCAAGTTTTGTTACTTCAGAGGCTTTCCTTCACATGCTTGTACGTAGGAAAGGCAGTGGCTTCCTTTATTTTAATAGAAGCCTCCCATTTGTTTGGTATTATTAAAGAAGAACCTAATGAACGGGTGCCTTATTTGATTTCAAATTACAGATACCTTCTGGCTTTTTTTTCTGTAAATTTATATTTGCATATTTTTTTGTTCCAGCTGACCCAATTATTGACTACCCAGAATGTTTCTTCATTGCCACCAAGATAAAATTCTTCATTTTTTTACAAATAAATTTGACAAGTCGTGTTTTATCATGTTCATGCCGTGCCATGTGAAATTATCTTAAATTTAAATTTAAATATGACTCATCAACTTACCGTGTTCAAAATATTAAACTCAAACTCATTTGGGTGTCATCAAGTCAACCACCTAGTTACCCTCACAAAAGATATACAAATACTGAAAATTTAGAGAATGTATACTAGAGAATCAATTGATAAAGGTTAAATCCCATATATTTATAAACTACGGTGATTTTTTATTTTTTATTTTTTTGGTTGTTGAGAAAAACGATATATTCAAATGACAAGAAAATATTATAAAAGATCCTCAACTAGCGCATTCTTGAATGATATTAGGAGGACCCCTATATCATGAACACGTGTTTTCAATCGACAAAGCAAAACAAGCTAATCTATAGGCCACTAAAGCAGAAAGCAGAATCTTACAGTCTTCAATCAAAAATCAAAAATCCACTAAAACATGAGTTTATAAACTAAAGTGAATTCGTTAACAATAGAAAGTGACAATTCATATACGTTGGCCCCTCAATATTCATCTAATAATGAATATATATATTGTTACCAATAATGAATATCTATCTGTTAAGCAATGCTTTCGAAGTTTCAATGGCCTTCATAAGGTCCCTCATTATTGAATATGTCGAGTAATAAAGGATTGAATGATAATCCGAGATCATTTATGAATGTAGTTGAAAGTGGGTTCATTTCTAATTATGTTCAACTAATTTATTATGAGTTACCCATGAATTGATGAGTGGTAAAAAATTGGGTGGTGCCGACTTCATATTTTTAGTTAATGGCTAGTAGAAAACTATTATCTTATTCCGATTGATAGTATATACGGTATAATATGAAACAATTTTGAGATGACAGTGTTTTAATATGAGTGGGCAACATGGTTTTTGTTTCATCATTTTAGAGTGTATTCAATAATAAATGAATAAACGTATTATAGCATTAGTGAATTAGTAACACCACAAAATAGTGTAACTGTGACACCAAAAAATTTCTCGGTGTAGTATTAACAAACAAATCTATATATTACAAGATGAGTAAATTCATAATATGATGTGATGCGAGTTGATGTGATTTATGTATATTGATAGAGAAATGGAGAAAGTGGTGAGGTCTATCACCTTAGATTATTGTTGTTAATAATAGTGCAACATGTATTGATGAAGATTTCCTGTCACTAATTATAATTAAATTAAAGAATGTGGGCCCCTTTAAGGGACGGGCATCTTAGAGATTTGTCTTAACTTTTAAAAGCACATTTTTAAAACCTAACTTTATAGTTTAAAATGAAACCCTTAACAAAATTAATACATTAATGTAAGGATTAAGTTTAAGTGTCTCACGTAGGCATGTCTTCCTTTTGCGATGTACCCAAAAGGATCAGTCATTCTTAGAAAGCTTTTGTTAATTTCTTCCCATAAAGTTGAATGCTTATGTGTAAAGTAGAAGCGATTAGTGCTTGACAAAACCAAATTTCCACACAATTAGTGGAGGAAAAAGTAGCTTTTTTCAGCCTCTTCTAGGTGGGATTTTCTATTGTTAGTAACTCTGAAGTAGATGATATGTTCTTTCAACAAAGCTTTTGAGTTGGAGATTCGGCATCTTTTCACAGCCATCAGGGAAAAATGAAAAGTTCTTTAGTTAAAATGAACAAGTCTTTGATGGGCGGTGCCCCCTATCATCAATGCTTTACTCTTAATAGACAGTGTATGATCATAAATATTTCAAAAATCTTGTTATGAAATATAACCAAATTTCACAATGATTATATATAGCATGTAGAGAGGAAAAAAAAACCCAAGAGATTATACAGCCGAGTGATAGGTGTGTGAACATTCATTAGCATGTAAGTTTAATTTATAAGTAGAAAGTAATATTCTTCCACAAGATATTTAGTATGTTAAATTTTAGATTGAAATTGATATGACAAAATTATTTTAACTCAATGTTTTATTTAATCCTCAACTGATCGAACAATCTATGTTCATGCAAATTAATGTAGTTGCCATTTTACGTAAAAGAAGCTGTAATAAAATTCAGCAAAAAGGAGCTGCAACAAAATCAATAAGTAGGATATTCTAATTTTGCTTTTAGATACACTTTCAAAAGGCATGTATGAGTTAGGCTAGTTGGTCAAATCCGTGTCCGCCATTTACACCGAATTCGATTCTCCTTCTCGTACACTGGAGTAGTTTAGAATAGCACATTTTTGTAATTTTGAAAGAAAAAAACAAATTGCGTCGGATCAGATTTTGACATCACAACTTTAACTGTTCTTTTAGTTTCTTTTTGAAAAATAAGATGATAGTACAATGGTAAAAGGTGGAACCAATGGTCATCTTTTGCTTGATTGGTGCTTCTTCTACCGATCGAATTCATTTCTCATGAAAAAGCAAAGCCACTTTTTCTTTATTCTAAACCAAAAGGAGGAATGAAAAAGGAGGGGGGGGCTTCAAAGTCTTACTTGCTTTGAGTGCAAGAAGCTACCAAAAACTTTTTAAAGGGGACGACTCTCAATTTACAATTCTTCCCAGCTGTGAATGATTTTTCTTTTTTGAAAGCTGTGAATGATTTGTAGCTATGTTTTGCTTAAAGTTTGACCTTGGTGACATGATTCTCACATATATGTTCATACTTGTATAAAGAAAAACAAAAGCAAAGAAGCTAGGTGGGGTTTTCCTTGCATTAGTGAAAAGAGGTATGGGCCCTTCTGTCTGATAATATTCCATCAATTAGCCTTTGAGATAAACTTTCATCAACCAATTATCATTACTTACACGATTGCCATTTTTGAATTTGTGACAAATGGGTCAAATAATATTTTCACATGTACAGTTTCACGCGTTATATGTTGTCAGACTGTGTATTAGTGATATCTTGGAGAAACCTTGGAACTGAGGTTATTGGTGGATCCACCAGTCCTTACTTGGAGGGAAGAAAGAAAACAAAAGAAAAGCTTTCTTTTGCATTATACATGGTTCCTCTATTATTGGTGGGGGGTGGGGAGGGATTGAAAAGGCATGGGTTTGTTCATAGTGGGAAAAAACCTTTTCTCCCTATGAAGGAACCGACTACAAAGCAACACCTTTTGGTAATGATGCTGAGGCAAAATTATCTAGAAAGGTGGGGAAAGCAAGTTTAAAATTCAAACTGATGAGAGAAGAAGTAGGGCAATAGAAAGTGATCATCTAAATCCAGCTTTGCTATGTTCAAAAAGTGGTAAAAAGCTTTTAGAGTGTGACGAGGTTCATCTAATGCCTTTATAAAGTGGAAGATATTATTATGCTATCATGCTAGCTAGGGACAAAAGCTAGGATGCATTTTGCAAGACATATGGCTATTCTTTAATATTTTAAAAAAGCCTGAACTCATTAAAAAAAGAATATATAGAAACTAATTTCGCGTTCATCAAGTTTAAACTAACCTACTCCATAACCACAACAAGAGTTCGGTTCTTGTCCTTCTTTCTCAGTAATATTCTCTCCTCCTTGTATTCGTGAGGGTCTATCCACTTAATTTATTTTTTCTACTTGTACTTTACTACTTGCTAGAGATTTTTCTTATTTTTATTTATTTTAAAATAATAAAGGATTAAGTGAGATTAACTCCTCAGTGAAAGTCATAGAATACAAGCGTCGCCTCAATCCCGAAGAAGAGGGGACCTAAACTTCCTGAGAGCCCCTGTCCTTTCCCTATTCATAAAAGAAGGAGAAAAAAGAATCAATAAAAAAAAAAGTGAGCTGGGCTGTTTCTGATTTTAATTCAATGCATTAACTTTGTAGTGTGAACTCCATTGTCAATGGCAATATATCTGCAATCATGTACTCATCCTTTATTGATCAGAAAATTCATAGTGGTATGGTGAATGAATAAACTAAGAATATGCATGCAACTTGAAATGGGAGGCAATCCCATGGTGGAGCATTGATGGCATGTTCCACTTCAATATATCCTTCACCCACCAGCTCCTTATAAGTGTCTTATATATAAAATTACAATAGAAAAGCTTGACCAAATATCAAAGACAACAAACAATAATAATTTATATATATATATAGAACTTTATACAAGGAAAATTATATTATCCATGGCTGAAGATGATACAGTCAATACTCCAACACCAGCTAGACACAAGTTGATATAGTGAAGTGCATCAGTCAGATGGACTCTTGGATATTGTATAGTATTGAAGATTGACTTTCCTTTTCTAAACCTTTCCCTTCAGTTAGTTAAAGTACTTTGCATGTATGGAATTAATGTAATTGGTAAAATCTATTCACACTTTATCAGAGACTTGATTTCGCATCCTGCTGAAGAGAATTTATAAATGACAACAAATTACTAGCCATTGACCCAAGAGGAGTCCAATAAAAGAATAAGAAAAAAACTCTGCACTTCCATTTTTTTTTTTTTTAGTGCAAGCGATAGGGGAGGGGTTTTACACAAATATTCATTGGGTCCCTAGGAGTTTCGAACATTTGCCCACATACATAGAGGTAGAAGAACTCAACCAACTGAGCCATACCATACTCGCATAGAGGTAGAAGAACTCAATCAACTGAGGGATTCTAGTCATATCAATTTAAAAAACAGAAAGAAAAAAAAATATTGCAGGATCCACTCTCCACACTCATTCCAAATTTTCAAAAACCTAAACTATCACTCAACAAACCCTACTATATATATTCCAAAAACATAACTTTGATTCATGTCTCATTTCAGTACCTACCCTTTTATTTCTCCCAATTTAGTCCTGAAATTAATTTCTTTTGGTGTCTCATCAGGACACAACCAAAGTTCCATTAGACATCATCTACGTATCCTCTGATTCATAATTATATCCTCTTCGCAACTCTAAATTATGAGATAACATCAGAGAACCGAATTGGCAATTTCTAATTCATGAAATTCATGTACTAAAAATTTATGAATTTTCGTTACTACATCAGGATGCTCCAATAATATGGTTTTTACTGGTAATGATGAGGATGAAATTGGGAGGTTGTAAAAGTATCCAGTAACTTAATTTTAGATGGAGATTTGAGGTGTTTTCTTGGGATACAAGTTGATAGATCGAAACATGGCATTTTCCTATCTCGAAGGAAAATGCCATGTTTACTTATCAAAGAATATTTTGATTGAATCATAACCAGGAAAAAAAACCTGACATTAGCCATATGATACAAGTGCTTATGATGAGATGTTTAAAGTCAAACCGTTTGTCATATGTTGAATTTCTTGCATTTAGAGAGATAGTGGCATATGTATTTCTTTTGCCCTTTGAAATTTTGACGCTTTTGTCGCTCATGTAATTATAGTCTTGTTTTGACTTATGAGGCGGTAGAGAAGAGAACCCGTCTCTATAAAAGATTACGCGGCATTTTTTTTTCAGTCTCTGAAAACGCAATGTGAACGAAATACTGTAGCTGTTGGATTTTGTCATGTTTCATTGGACTCACGTTGAAGACGAGCTTTGAATCTAGAGTAATATCACTAACTTATTACACAATGACTGAGTCAAAAATTGTGCCAGTAATTACAAAATGAATGAACTTTTTTTTTATGAATGAACCTTTAATAAAATAAAATTGTAAGTACTGATTCATAATTCATTCCAAATAACCATGTGTGTGTAGGCCGGCAACTCGGAGAATATGAGGAGTATGTGTCAGTGTTTCATTTGTTGCTTGTTTTCGGAGTCTATTAGA
This sequence comes from Prunus mume, assembly GCF_029339155.1. Classification (NCBI taxonomy): domain Eukaryota; kingdom Viridiplantae; phylum Streptophyta; class Magnoliopsida; order Rosales; family Rosaceae; genus Prunus; species Prunus mume. The sequence goes on along the minus strand of NC_142699.1, from coordinate 33,026,168 downwards.
TTATTAGGCTTTGTTTATTCATAGTAAATGAAAAATTGTCACATCGTGTGGTGATTAAATTTTAATGTAATAAGTTGATGTCTCTAAAATTATTGCTTCAGTGTAATTCGATAAAATTATACTTTGTTTTATGGATTAGTTACAAAGTGGTAGAAAACCCATATGTAATTGTGGAATGTGAAAACTAAAAAGTATAGTATTAGTGTGGCATTCGAGTTATGACGGATTCCTATTGAGCACTTCAACTAGTTAACTCATATCATAGCATTCATGTGTAGATATGGGCTTAGTTAATTTGATTAGAACGGATGTGTTCCTCACTTTACCCAAATTTGGATCTCCCTTTCCATATTTAGATTAAATTAAAGTAAAATATCATTTGTATCTCATAGCATTTGTGTTGGTATAAATATATCATAAATTATGAAGTTCAAACTAAAACCAATTTTATCATAAGCTAAATCTTTGTTTATGCCTATTCATAGAAATAAGCATTCACTCAATTCGAATAATAACCAATATGGTTTGTTGTGTAACATTGTAACACTTGCATTACAACAACATAATTTATACAAAAATTCTTAGAGAGCCTAATTGAAGGGGGAAAAAAGTCATCAACTAGCCATTTGTTATTTTCTAATTGGTTTTTAGTGTGCTACAATTTTTCACTTGAATATACAGCATCAAGTTTTTCTGAAGTATTGGACTCGGAAGGTTTTTTTATTATATAAAATGTCATGTTGTAATAGGCCTATATATGAAAAGCTCATATTCTAAACTACTCTAATGTACAGAGAGAATGATCCAATTTGAGTGTAAAGGAACAAGCACTATTCAACCAACTGACATTAGTGGCGGATCCAGGATTGTTAACCCAAGGGGTTATAGTGTTAAAGTTTTGATTTTATTTTAAGATGAAAACAATGCTAAAATTGTAAAAAAAAAAAAAACACACCAAATCTATTCCAATTAACAAAACATCATTCAATAAATTGAGCCCATATATGTATTATGTAAACCATAAATTGCATCAAAATAATAACATCAACCCTATTTCAATTAACCAAAACATCATTCTCTAAAGAATAGAAAAAGAAAACCCAAATAATAAGATACCTGAAATATATATAAATAAATAAATAAATAAATAAATAATAAAAGGAGCTCATGGGGTGTTGAACCCTCGACCTTAAGCTCTATTTCAAGCCAGAGAACACTATGGTAAGTGATATCTTTTTTTTCTTTTTCTTTCTTTTAGAAATGGTAAGTGATATCTTTATGTTCATGATGTATACTAGTGATATTTATAGGACTACCCAATATATTTTTTTATAAAAAAAAACCTTAACACATCTCTTCTGTTTTTTAATTTGTACGAGCGTCGTTACCTCTTTTCTTCTCCCTCTCAATCACCGTCTTCTTCTTTTTCTCTCTCTCTCTCTCTCTCTCTCTCTCTCTCTCTCTCTAACTTCTTCTTTGCCTGGGCAGTTTTTAAATTAAAAAACACAAGCTGTTGTGCAGCTTGCAACTTCCTCTCTATGGGTTCGTCTCCCATGGATGCCAAAGGCAAACCAGGGACCTCTAGTCCATCTGAAGGGGTGCCATGGGGTCGTCTAACCCCATTGACCCCAAAATGGCTCCGCAACTTAATGACATAACCCACATTGAAGTTAACTCAAATTCATAAGTCTATTTGTGTTTCATAAAAATAAGAGCTATGTTCTGAATTTTTTTTTTTTAAAAATATGAAAAGTGTCAATTTTCCATATTAAACTCATTTAATTAATACTTTCAATACTTAATATTTTTTTTAAATAAAGATAGATTTTGGTATTTTGAATATTTTATCAATCTCTACCTATATATATATATATAAATTCTCCTATGTGGACGTCTGGACGTTATTATCATGCGGACGCTATGTATTTTCTACTACACATCTCTTCTTTCCTCCCTGTTTCCAATGACATCCGTACGATAATAATGTGCAGATATTCGAATGAGAGAATAACTATATATACACTGGTTGATCTAGTAAGGAGCCATCGAAGGCAATAACCCCACTCAATTTTGTTCTCACCTATGAAGGTGCCAAGTTTTCATGGTGTTTTCTATTAAATGGGGGCAAACTGTTTGATAAATGCCTCAAAGAAGGCTCAGGCAAGACAATGGGGCATAGAAATGGCTGAGACTTAGGTTGCATTAGGCCAAACTTTACAGGTTGTTGGTAGGCTCCATTAGCCACTGCATGCTAGGCCAGAGTTTATAGGTTCTTGCTCCCATGAAGGAAAATTCATGGATCCGCCAGTTGAGGAATCCCTCAAATAAACTTATTTGAGGGACATCCTTATAGGATCCACTTAGTATTGTATTTTACTAATTCAAACCATTAATTTTGTAGATATTCATTCAAAGATTATCTATACAAAAAAAATCACTTAAATATGATATCATTTGATCATTCAATTGAATTATTGAAAGTTAAGTGTTTTATTGAAGTACTGTGTTAATTGATTTTGTGGGACATAATTAGATGTCGAAATGGTTTCCAATTTTTCTAATTTTTTACAAAAATAATTTATGAATGAACTTAAAAAATAAATTATTTGGATTGTTAACTAAAGGGATATATATATATATATATATATATATTCCTGTGGTGGGTGGAAATTTCAAATTATCATGCTTTGCTCAAGATTGAGACGGGATTGCAAAATGATATTTCATTTTTTCCACGTTTGAGTTACTGTGGGTAATTATGTAAGGTTTTTATATTTTACTAGGGGCACAAACGAGACTACTCAAAACCAATAAAGAGACAAAGTCAAGAAGAGGCTGCAAAGGTACGTCATACGTGTATGGTAATAAATGCAGAAAGTTGAAAGTCTATTCTCTCTCTCTCTCTCTCTCTCTCTCTCTCAAACTTTTGCTTTTTTATCGTTCACCGGAAAAGGAAAGGACTAAAGTTCCACGCCACGCGTCAGCTATGTTCTCCAATTTCTCACTTTCCCCTCCACGACAAATTCCATTCCCAATGATGAAATTTATATATATTAAAAATTCATTTTAACATAATATATTATATAAAAATTCGTATACAACTTATTTGAGAAAAATAACTTAAAATTAGTTATTTGTCATTTTTGAATTGATTTTTAGTGTTAAAATTTTATAAAAATTAATTAGAAAATGACAAGTTTAGAATTTTCTCTGCAAATAGGTTCTATAAAGGTTTTTGTATAATATATCATGTTAGAATGGGTCTATTTGTAACAACTTTATAAATAAAAAAACTATGAATTTATTAAAATTTCATATTTAATATCAAATTAAGAGTGCTGCTATTTCCACTACCCTGTCCTATTTTCTTACCCACATTATTTTTCCACCCACCATGTAAATTTGAATAAATACAATCTTATTTTTTCACCCCTCATTATTCCTAAAATACTCTATACAAAATTAAATGAAAAAAAAGTTAATCAAACTCTCTTCTCCAAGTCACCCCCAACCTCTTCCTCTCCTCTGTCATCACCACCATCCCTCCAACCCATCTGTAAAACCCATAAGTTTGTTTTCTCCTAATCGAATTTTGCTTTAACATTATCCGGCCAAATTAATTCCCTATTTATTTACATAAATTTCAAATGAAGCCTGCATAAGGATAACTCACCCAACATCCTACTATGCGATATTCCAATTTTTACTTCTTCTGTAGTTTCAAAAGAGCTCTTCCTTTTTTTTATGATACTGCAACAACATAGAAATTCCAATACGACATGTTTGGCAAACTCGTGCAAAATAGCAAGCAGCTGGAAAAAAAAAAAAACCAGTGTTTCAGAGAGTGAACCTTATTTTACTTGCCTAGATAAAATTGACCAAGTTTGAATTAAAGACGAACAGCAAACGACGTCGATTAAGCAAAGGTTTAAAAGAATTTATTTCAGTCCTTAGAAGTCATTTTACATAAGGATAAATTTGCCTTTAAAATTTTGAGAATAAGGTGGGTGGGGAAATAGAATAGGGAGTGGAAATATCAACACTTCAAATTAATTGCCTGCACACAGTGTGGTTGTATAAATTTAGTACTATTACCAATTTGAGTTTATATATTTAACGACAATGCATTTACCCGCATTTTACAAAATATGAATCATTCTAATAAACTAACGACTCAAGATATGACAAGTCAATTTTTAAATTTTGACACCCGTCCATATAATTAACTCCAACTTAACACCGTTGACTCCAATTTAAACCTATACAACCCCCTTCCCTACTCACAGCCGACCTCCTCTCCTATTTTCCCCCTCTCTCTCTCTCTCTCCACAATTCAAAACAATTAGGAACTAGAAATTGGTTTTCAGGAAGGTTTTGTTTGATACCAAAAGAAAATTATGAGTTTGGAGTTGGATCCATTTATTTATTTTGCTTATAGAAAAGCAAAGGGAACTGGGAAACTGGGAAAGAGACAAGAGGGAGTGTGTTTGTAAAAAGTAAAAAGGTTATAAAAAAAAGGTGTAGTAGTTATGGTTTCGAAAAACGCGTAAAAGGCAAGAGAGAAAAAAGTAAGCGGAGGAGGGCGTGCGTTACCAAAAGGGAATATGATGATGATTTTTGTTTCTGCAAGACACACTTTTCTTTCTCCTTCACAAAAAGGTATAAAGTTGTTGCTAAAAATAAAAGTATAAAGTCAGGAACCCCAAAAAGTTGTATTAAGTTAAGCTAGATGTTCCCCACTTTCACTTGCATTTTTTTTAATTGCATCATTACTTATTAGTTTTTACGTACATTTTTCTTAGAATAGTACTTTTACAATATGTTTAAATTAGAATAAATATAAAATAAAATTTCTAGAAATAGAACATATTCTGCATATGCCCGTAAATGTATTTTTAATTAAAGAAAATAAAATATGAACAAAACAAAACTTGATTAGCACACAGTGCTGAGAGGCTAATATGATATAAGTTTTCAAGCTAATAGTGTGACAAAATTACATATAAAGTCTTTAGCTCGCTATATAATCAGCTTAAATCAGTTAAAGTCATCATGTAATGTATTTTTTTCTAATTTTTTGTGATAAAGTAATAGATAATTGACTAAATAAACATCCTTTAAAGTTTCAAGAAATTTTTTATAGTTTTTCTTAAAATCTCCATGGTTTTTATTCAATTTTTATTGATATTGATAATTTCTCGATATTTCCATCGAAATTTATGTATTTTTGGACCACTAATATTTCCAAAACTATCAATATATTAGACCTTGGTTATGAGGAAGGAGAGAGGTAATTCCTAAGCTTGAAAAAGTTGAATTCCGAACTTTAGTTAGCAAAATACAAGAATGGTCCAAAGTTCTGTGGGGGAGACTGCATTGATCATTTCTCACCCATAGACTTTGACTTACAAATAGTGGCTAAGACAAGGGTTTGAATTTGAATAGTTGTTGTGTTGCTAAAGATGTAGGGGGGGTTTTAATTGCTTGCTGTCCCGTGACACAACTTTCCCTATTAACTTAGATGCTAGAAGGTCATTTAGTTGATGAATGAAAATGAAAAGTCGACAAATCTAACACCTCGCCACCTGTCCCAAAGCTAGGTCGATCCATTTTAAACATTGCACCAAATTTAATGTTAGATTTTTATTGGGCGGTTGTGGCTGGTGAATTAGGATGTGGGTAGGATTTGTACCAATTTTCAATTGCATTTAATCAACTTTTGCTTTTCAAAGCAAGCCTTGGCCCTACACTTTTCATGCTTATCTCCTTTTTTATATACAAAGAACAACAGGAATACAGTTACAAGATATTTTATAACGGGTCAATAAACTCACACAATAAGTTAATATATTCATAATAAAGTGACAATACAACTAAGTATTGAACTCATAATAAATATATATCGTCATCGTTATCCATCTAAGTCGAACCTGAGATCTCCTCTAATCAACTGGAGATAAATATCACCCGACCAAAAGCTATAGTTGATTCATGCTTATCTCCTTGATGTGGTAGTTGAAGGATCTAAAAGGACCAAAACCCTAATCAGTAATCTCAAACCAGGTGTGCAAGATTTAGCTTTTCAGCTCCAAAAAAATAAGATTTGTCGTAAACCCAGGAATTAATTAGGCTAAAGAGACTTGATTGTGGTTTAACTTGAGGCACACTAGGTTGAAAACTTTGCCAATCACATCATTGCGTAGGAAAATCATGAATCAACCCATGTTTGGTTTACTTTTTCTGTCATTAACCAATCGCATTTGTTGATCTCTAATTAACAATCCATTTTTAAGGAGTTAATCATTGTACGTTAAATTAAAGTTACTGACTATTATCACAATACTTGCTTATTTATATACCCCGTCCCGTGATAACCCAACTTGAGGTAAATGAATATTAAACTTGCTTACCAATGCAAAGGGTAGTTAGACTTTTATCATTATATATTTTTCATTAAATCCAAGTGTTAAATTGAATGTTGATATTGGCATTTTGATTTGGTTCATTTTTATTTACAAATACGTTAATATATACTTACGACATACATATAGACATAAATATAATTACAATTTTACTCGTTTGAATGTTGTCGAGTCAATCATTCAGAGAAGAACTATATATATGGAAATTTTCAAATACATACAACTATTTGACTTAACATCCACAAACCACTCGTTTGAACTTACCACACAATATGGTTCACAATTCAAACTACTCATTTTTAGGCACGCCTCAAAGATCATGAATATTGGTTTTTTAGGTATATTATGAACTTACTAAGAACATGAAAACTATAAAAATATACAATGCAAGCACATCACAACGGTTTTACCAAATTAATTAATACTAACAACCTGCTTAATGCTCCTAATGGTAATTGGCAAATTATCAATGTCAGCCTACATCTTGTATCAACCATTGATCTTGATGACCGCTTGTGTAATCAGCATGAGCTTATGATCTTCTCTCTCCAAACATATAATCTTATTGCGCATATTCTTGCTAATTATACGAAACATGAACTTCGTATCACGAAAAGAACTACTAAGTTTCTTCACGAGACTTGGTGTAAAGTTTTATTTGATATATAAAATATAGTTATTTACATTAACACTCCCTCAAGTTTTCGATTTTTTCACAAAATCCCCGGAGGTTTTGAAAATTACATGAACACCCCATGAGGTTTTAAATTACTATTACAAAATTCCTTTTCGTTGATGTTTTGTCAAAAATTTATGATTATATATATATATATAAATTCTGCAAATGACAAAGTTAGCCTTTGAGATTAGATTGCACATACATTCATTGAGGTTGATTTTGTCATTTGCATATGTTTTAAAAAAAAAAATCATCAAGTTTTGGATGAACAATCAACAAAAAAGGATTTTGTGAAAACAATATGTGGGGGTGTTGATGTAATTTTTAAAACTTCAAGGGAGTTTGTGAAAAAGCCAAAACCAAAGGGGGTGTCAATGCAAATAAGTTTTAATATTGATTATCAACATCAATACTATGAATTGCAATTTTAATAGGTCCCATATAACGTATTAAATTAAGTACACATATTTTGTTAAAATAACCCTCTACGTGAGTGGTGAGTGCTTATTTCGTTATGAAATTGATTGAAAATTTAGACATGTCCTTAAATTAAGTAATATCATACTACACAAGTGAAATCTACATAACTAAAATCATATAGACCAAAGTAGAAAATTCGGTAAAAAAAAGTGACTTTTTACTAAGATGATTTATATGGACTAGATTACTACATGACTTAAATTACAGCATTGCAAAGCTTTTTTTATATATATATAAATAATAAAAATAAAAATTGACAGAATATTGGTTAAATGTGCTACACTAGATGCATCAAAATAAGAGAGAGAGAGAGAGAGAGAGAGAGAAGAGTGTGATTACAAAAAGGTGGAGAGAGAAAGAGTAGAGTAAGTATGAAAAGGTTAAAGCCATGCGATGGCTTTGGCAGCAGTTGCGTGTGAAAAGCAGAAAATTGGTTCAAAAGGCTGAGTAAGAGAGAGAATCAGACACCGAACCCCACTTTATGAAAAGCCGCGTGGCCACATAAACCCCCATTTATCTTGTACCTCCCTAATGCAACACAGAGGCGCGTTGCATGACCGTCCACTGAGGAGCGTGGAGTTGGATCCCCCCTCGCCGTTACAGATAAAAGAGAAAAAAGTTAAAATGAAATAAAAAGAGACGGAAAAAGGCAGTCAATCGAATGGCATGACTCGTGAGTCGTGAGAGAGATAAAGAAAAGGCGGTCAAATCCCATTCTCATCTCATGAATCAATCTCTCTCTCTCTCTCTTAAAAAGGAAAAGTGGCTCTCTGTCTCTGTCCATTATGTTTTAATATTGACAAAAGAGTTTTAAAAGGATCAGTACGAATCCATCTTTTTTTTTCTTTCTTTCTAACTATTTGAGTTTCATAGAAAATATTGTTGGCCGCATGGATGAATGCTCTCTACCAAACTGCCATAAAAACTACATCCACGACCACAACCTAGTCTTTGATTGAGTACACTTTACATATTTAAGCCTATGATCCTTCCTCTATGGATTAAATCGATAAATGTCAAAGACAAGAACATGGTATTTACATTTTCATTCTCGTTATCTCATTCTCATCCTATAACGTAATTTGATTATCATAATTGTTTTATCTATATAAGTCACATTTTAAAGATTATATTAGCAAAAATCAACTAAATAGCTATGTAACTATTATCAAACAAATAGACTAATTTAGTGTTTTGATTCAACATTGAATTATCATGCTATTAATCACATGACAGAACGATTTTCAATTCGGGATTTTTTTTGTAGGAATCTCTTTGAATAACAAAAAATGATTAATTTTCAATCATAACATACTATCGCAAAATGTGAAGAAGTGAGAAGGTAGTAGAGAAATATATAAAGAGAAAGTATCTGACATTCTTGTTTCGACAATGAAGATTAGTGTAATGTAAAATAAATGCTTTCTACCAAATTACCACAAAAGTCACAAGCATTGCCCCAACCCATTTCATAAGGTGCTATGGGTAAATGACAAATTAGAAGAAAAAAAACCTCCATTACGAATTGTTGTAAAAGTAAATGCTCCCAACTAAACTACACAAATCATACAAACTTAACCACAACCCACTCTTTCATCAAGTGCAAACACATGCAAGATCCGGTGAGGTCATATAATTTATTTATTTATTTGCAATTTAATCACTAATTTATTTAACTTTAAACCATTTTTATTTAAAATCTTAGTTACCAAATAATATGATAATAATTTTCTCACTAAAGTTAAAGGATATCAAAGAGATTTAAATATAAATAAATGAAAGACTACTGGAGTAGTTGAGATTAGACACATTAAAATGTAATTTAGTGCCAGTCGAGTATAGCTTAGTTGGTTGAACTTTTTTGGTAAATATTCGAAACTCCTAGATACATAATGAATATTTATGTAAACCACCATCTCTCAATCGCTTGTATTAAAAAAAATGTAGTCTAGTGATATGTATCTTCTCGTTATTGAAGTCTCCAAATTCGATTTTTCCAACTTATTCATTAAAAACAAAAACTCCACTTGCATATGTAGATGGTGGGATTACACGAATTCAATTTACTAAAATTGTAATAGAAAATATGTTTTCCTAACATTTGTCTGAAACAAACTGTTAGAATGAACATCATCCCCTCAAAAAACTTATAAAAAAAACATATGCAACAAAAATGTGAATTAATCAATTGAAAAATAAACAGAAGATGACATACAAAAATGAGATCATACATTGCTGTGCTTACAGAGCATTTTCCAGAAATCCTTGAAAACTGTTGGTACTTCCAAGTTCCAACTCTCTATTTTCCTGAAATTCTTTCTCACCCACTATTCCATAAGGGAACCCAAAAAAAGCAGAATCAATTTTCTCTACTTGGGTTAGTTTGTTGTCATGCAGCCCTGTAATATTTGAAAGGGTTGGGTCCATTTTTACCTGGTCTCTGTGTTTTCTTTTCTTTAGCCTTTTTTTGTTTTTTGTTTTGTTTTGTTTTTTTAAATAAATGTTACTGATTCAAATAGATAGAGATAGAAAACTGAAAAAGGGGGAGAGAGAGAGAGAGAGTGGGAAAGGAAGAGAAATAAGGGAGGTTCTTGTGAAGGAGGGGGATCTGATCTTTCCTTTTCGCGTTGAATTCTCTTATAGCTTTTTTGTGTGACACACACATATACACACACTTGGTGAGAGAGAAAGGAAAAGAAAGAAAGAAAGAGAAAAAGGAGAAGAAGAAGAAGAAAGAAACAGTATAGATAGAGAGATCCCTTTAGGCTTAGGAAAACTAACAAGGGAGCTATTGCTTTCCTTGATATTTTGTTTGTGTTTGTAAAAAGCTATTTTTGTAGATTGGTTTTCTTTCACAGCCCTGAAAATGCAAATTTGTCCAATTTGATGAAGCATCCACACCTGGACCTGTGAAACCATTTTCATTTGCCGCTGTCTGGTGGGGTACTCTCTCTCTCTCTCTTTCTCTCTCAGTTTCCTGATAAGCTTGAATTTCACAGCACAAGTCTTCAAAGAACAGAAAAACCCAACCCAACAAAAATAGGCAGCAAAAAACACAACCAAACCAAAGCTTTGAAGCTGCTTCCTTTGAGCGTTTGCTACTCAAAACCCAGCTCAAAAAACCCACATAAAATTGAATTATTTGGATTTGGAATTCTTGGTGGTTAGTTTGAATTCCAAGAAATGAGAGCGGGGTTGAGTACGATCCAGCAAACCTTAACCCCAGAGGCGGCGAGCGTGTTGAACCACTCGATCGCCGAAGCGGGTCGACGGAACCACGGACAAACGACGCCGCTACACGTGGCGGCAACCCTTTTGTCCTCGCCCACCGGCTTCCTCCGTCAAGCATGCATCAAATCTCACCCCAATTCCTCTCACCCTCTACAGTGCAGAGCTCTCGAGCTCTGCTTCAGTGTGGCGCTCGAGCGCTTGCCCACCGCCCAAAACATGAGCCCCGGCATGGAGCCCCCTATCTCCAATGCTCTCATGGCCGCCTTGAAGCGAGCTCAGGCTCATCAGCGCAGAGGCTGCCCAGAGCAGCAGCAGCAGCCTCTCTTAGCGGTCAAAGTTGAGCTCGAGCAGCTCATAATCTCAATTCTCGATGACCCAAGTGTGAGCCGAGTGATGCGTGAGGCTAGTTTTTCTAGCCCCGCCGTTAAAGCCACTATTGAACAATCGCTCAACTCTTCAGCCGCCGCCGCCTCCTCTGCTGCCGTCAATTCCTCCCCAATTGGATTGGGATTCCGCCCGGGCGGCCCTCCCGCAGCGCCCCCTGGGAGCCGGAATTTGTATTTGAATCCGAGGCTGCAGCCGCAGGGGGCTGCTGCTGCGCAATCCGTACAACATAGAGGAGAGGACGTTAAGAGGGTTGCTGATATATTGTTGAAAGCGAAGAAGAGGAACCCTGTGTTAGTCGGTGATTCGGAGCCCGAGGCAGTGACAAAAGAGGTCTTGAGGAAGATTGAGAACAGGGAATTGGGTGAAGGGCCGCTGAAGAATGTTGAGGTTGTTCATTTGGAGAAGGAGGTTTCTTTGGATAGGAACCAGATAGTTGGGAAAATGAAGGAAATAGGGGGTTTGGTTGAGACCCGGATGGCGAATTCGAATGGGGGTGGAGTGATTCTTAATTTGGGTGACTTGAAATGGCTGGTGGAACAACCTGGCAGCTTTGGAGGGGTTCCTGGTTCAGGTCCGGTCCAGCAGCAGGTGGTTTCGGAGGCGGGGCGGGCAGCGGTGGTCGAAATGGGAAGGCTATTGACCAGGTTTGGAGAGGGTGGTGGTAATGGTGGCCGGCTTTGGTTGATCGGAACTGCTACTTGTGAGACTTATTTGAGGTGCCAAGTCTATCACCCTTCAATGGAAACTGAATGGGATCTACATGCAGTGCCAATTGCTCCCCGAACGCCTCTTTCAGGATTGTTTCCAAGGTATGCTTGGTGTTCTTATTTATTTGAATTAGAGAAACTACATTCCATAACCAGATATACCTGTGACCATGGAACTTGTTCTCCTTTTCTTGTGTGCACAAATTTGTATATGTCTGGCTTCAATGACTTAAGTTACATGAGCCATACGCCTAAATAGGAACGTTTTGGTTGATTAGTTCTTTCACGTTTGATGGATGATGTTATCCAGAGTTTCTGTCTATGGAATCTTGAACACTGCTCGTTTAGAATAATCTTCTGCGAAAAGTTGTTTATTCCAAAGTTTTAGATTTTGTGTGAGCTCAGAGACTTGCTTGATTTGGAGAATTTGGATAACTGATGGAATCTTTAATTATATTTGATATCGGGGCAGGCCTAGTTCCAGTTTCAATTTGAAGTTGTTTGAATCACACTTGGATAGCATCTTGGGTGCTCTTCAACCTATTAGGCTTTATTTTTTGAAACGCTTCTTTACCCTTTTCTTGAGTTTTTGTATATTTTTTCTAACGTATCTTTTTTTTAAGGATTGGGACGACCAACGGGATCCTCAGTAGCTCAGTTGAATCTTTGTCCCCATTGAAAAGCTTTCCAACTACATCAATTGCTCAACCAAGACTTCTCTCTGAGAACTTGGATCCTACTCGAAGATCAAGCTATTGTCCACAATGTACACAGAGTTATGAGCAAGAACTTGCAAAACTGGTTGCCAAGGAGTCTGAGAAATCATCAGAAGCAGCACAACCACCACTACCACAGTGGTTGCAGAATGCTAAAGCCCGTGATGGTCATGCCAAAACATTAGATGAAACGCAGGTGAGTTGAGCAAGCTCAAATTGCTCCAAAAGTTCTTGTTCTTTCTTTTTCGTTTTTTCCTCTTGGTGGTAATAGACTTTAGTACATAGGAACTAATGAATTTTTCATTTTTCTCTTCATAGACTAAAGACCAAGATCCTATCCTGAAGCAGAAGACTCAAGAACTACAGAAAGAATGGAGGGATACATGTGTGCGTCTCCATCCTAGTTTTCATCAGCATAGTATCACTTCAGATAGAATTGCTCCAACAGCTCTCTCAAGGACGGGCTTGTACAATCCACACTTGCTTGCTCGCCAACCTTTCCAACCCAAATCACATCTGAATAAAAGCCTTGGGGCTCTGCAATTGAACACAAATCCGCTGACCAGCCAACCATCTGAACGGGCAGTTTCCCAACCTGGAAGCCCTGTACGGACAGAGCTGGTTCTTGGGCAAACAGAAGTCACAGAAACCACCCCAGACCAAGCGCATAAAGAGCGCATCAGAGACTTTTTGGGTTGCATGCCTTCTGAACCACAGAGCAAGCCAATTGAATTGCAAACTGATGATAAACAATCGTGTCAAGTAGATGCCGACTCATTCAAAAAGCTTTACAAAGGTTTAATGGAGGTGTGGTGGCAGCAAGAAGCAGCAACTGCTGTTGCTGAAACTGTGACAAAATGCAAGTTGGGCAATGGAAGGAGACGTGGTGCCGGATCACGGGGAGACATGTGGCTACTGTTCATGGGCCCAGACAGTGTTGGCAAGAAGAAGATGGCATCAGCTCTTTCAGAACTAGTATCCAGGTCCAACCCAGTGATGATAAGTCTTGGCTCCCAACGCAGTAATTTGCAGTCTGATATGAGTTTCCGCGGTAAAACAGTGGTGGACCGAATAGCAGAGGCAGTTAAGGGGAACCCCTGTGCAGTAATCATGCTTGAGGACATTAATGAAGCAGATATGATAGTTCGTGGTAGCATAAAACGGGCAATGGAAAGAGGTCGTCTTGCTGACTCTTATGGTCGTGAAATCAGTCTTGGAAATGTTATTTTCATCCTCACAGCAAATTGGTTGCCAGAACATCTGAGACCCTTATCGAAGGGCAATTCGCTTGAAGAAAAGCTTGCCAGTATAGCAAGGAGCAGTTGGCAGTTAAAGCTATCTGTTTGTGGAAGGACTGCAAAACGACGGCCCAATTGGTTACAGGATGATGACAGAGCCACGAAGCCAAGGAAGGAGACAGGTTCAGCTTTAGGGTTCGATCTGAATGAAGCTGCTGATACTGAGGATGACAGGGCAGATGGCTCACATAATTCAAGTGATCTCACAGTTGATCATGAAGTTGACAGTCGCCTCAATAGCAGGCCCTTACTCACAGTCACAACCTCAGCAGTACCTCGGGAATTGCTGGACAGTGTTGATGATGCCATTGCGTTCAAGCCAGTGGACTTCAACCCCATTCGGCTAAACATCACAAACTCCATCAGAAAAAGATTTTCGAAGATTTTGGGTGAGGGGGTTTCATTAGAATTAAGAGAGGATGCTGTTGAAAAGATCTTAAGTGGGATATGGCTAGGCCGGACTGGCTTAGAGGAATGGGCAGAAAAGGTTCTCGTTCCAAGCCTCCAGCAGCTCAAGTCCTGCCTTGGCGGCACCAATAGTGTGTCGGCCAGCGAGTCCATGGTTGTTCGGCTTGAATCCGATGGCAATTCAGATTGCCAGGGCCCTGGTGATTGCCTTCCCGGTAGTATCAATGTGGTTGTGGTGCCTGATGGGTTGAGACAACAATGATGTGGGGATATAGTTGGTATATTGTCACATTGTAAATATGGTAAACGGTGTGGCGGGTAGTCAGAGACATTTGGGAGGGTAACCGTTAGACGAGGGAAACGTTGGATATATTGGCAAAACCTTCCTTGTCCCTTTTTTCCTTTTTCTTTTTCTTAAAATTTTCATTACTATTTTTTCTTTTAATTTTTCTCATGTTTTTCATCCCCTAAAGTTTATAGTATCTTATAATTATAAATATTTATCAATTACATGGACATTGATTAATAAGATGAGGCATTCCTCTCAGTTTTCTCTCACAAAAGTCTACGTGTTATCAGTTTCTGTTAGTTCTCTAATTTGGCTCCTTATTTTCCCTTTATTATGCGAAAACATATATTGTTAAGGCATGAATGGGTGACTATAGTGTGGTACTAGAGTAGTCACTAAGTATAACTCGTTCATGTATTATAATATAAATGAATATTTATCGATATACTTTAAAAGTGATAAATGCTAGCCGTGTCATTCGTCTATGAACAGTCGATTCTAGTACTATACAATAATTTCTTGACTTGAAAAAAGTCCAGCTTCTACCATTTCTCAAGTACTGTACGTTATATCTGCTTTTAAAAGTATTGTATCGGCAGTATCCTACATGCATGTAAATTATGCAAATAAAAATGCCATGGCATTGGCATGCATACATACTCATAAGCTTATAGGCTAGACGGCATGAAGAAGGTGACCATATGGACCAAAATCAACAACAGACAACGTCTCTCTCTCTCTCTCTCTCTCTCTCTCTCTTAATTTTTATAAATATTTAATTTGAAAACCGTCAATAAGACACTCGGTGTCTTAATTGAGAATGATGTCTCTACCTTTGTTTTCATTCAATTAAACTCAGCACAGCTTGTAAAAGATAAGACCAACCTCTCTCTCTCTCTCTCTCTGTAGTTTTTGTCTTTGCTGTGGTCTGAAGGGCCAAGAGGAGACTCTTCTTCCATAGTTTGAGCGCAAAGCCATTAATGTCATAATGTCATAATGTGAAATTACTAAGAAGACAAAAAGTGGATGCTTCACGTCCACTCCAAATTCAACATATATATACAAACTCATGAGTTCATATAAACCCTACATACATCATGTATGCGTGTGTTCTCATTTAATACCCACGTGGCCCACTCATATCTCTTCCTTTAACCCTACCCTTTCTCCAATTATGCATCTCTACATCATGCAAACTTTGAGTTTTTCTTTGGCTCCTCACATCTATTATATATAAAGTCAATTTTGCAATAAAGATGTACAGCTTGAAAATTTGTCTAACTTAACAAGGATAAGAAAGGAATATTGTCTTCAGACCAAGAAGAAAGAAAGAAAGAAAGGAATATTGTCAAATATGTCTCTAACAATAATCTTGTGCTTGTCAAAAGATAAAAAATAAAAAAATTTCAATGTCAAATTGATTACGCAAACTTGTAACTAAGCATGAAATTTAAGTAAATTAAGGTCAAAACATAGGGGTTAATGCTTTCACAAGTTTAGTTTATGGTGAACTCAAGCTGAGAACACCCTTACTCAATGAGCCAAGAGCATCTCCAACCAATGTGTCAAAAGCACCACATAAATATTTAACGGTTAGAAATAACATCTCACATCACTCCAACCGATGTGTCAAAACTGATGTGGAATGAAGACTGGAGGTTGAGATGTTATTTTTGATATCCCAAAAGCAATATGTCAAATGAATATTTTAATATTTTTAAAAGATAATTATTACTTTCATTTATTTTTTTTTTTATTTTTTATTTTTTTCTTCTTTATATTAAATGATTTGACTGTTACAATAATTATTTATTTGATATATCGGATGGAGTGTAAGACTGTGTAAATATCAAATTGCCACATTAGCAATCAAATTTAAATTTGATATTTGACATTTGACATCTCTCTTGGAGATGCTCTAATAGGGACAACTCGTCAATTGTGGGTGGATAACCAAATCGGTGGAGTAGGTAATATTTATGTATTTCCATATGTTGGGAGGAGGAATCAAAACTTGATACTTTCTTTAAGATTGTGGAAGAGGAATATTACAAGAACAATTACTATAGTCGGCCGGTGTGGTAGGCAAAATTAAAAAAAGCTAAAATTTGGGCAATTTAGATTCTCACTTTTCTTAAGGAACAAAAGCCACACCTTTGGTAAAATAACTTTCTTGTGCAAGGATTGATTTCGATTGTGGGTAAGAAAAGCAGTGACAACATATATGACACAAGAAAAAAAAAAGTGTTCATATCATGGTTGAAACAAACAAATGCAATCTCATTGGCGCCAACCATTCATGTGTTCATAAGGACAAATCATATTACTTGAGAGTAGCATTCTTTATCAAGATTATTCTGACCATATATCATACATGTATGGTCCAAAATTATAGACATCATGATGTATAATTTTGAACAAATTGGAATAATAATAACAATTAATAAAAGATTGTTAATTATTATACTGTTAACAAAGAATTTTGGAAGTGAGATGTCGGTCAGGCACAAGGAAACAAAGGGCTAGTTTGGGGATTAAATTAAAGTAGAGAGAGAGAGAGATAAGGTCGTCGTCTTGCAGAATGCAGAAATGAGAATATACTCGATCACAATTGGAAAGCTGCACTTGTTTTGTCTATATGCAGAAAAAGTAGATGATAAAAAAGGGGCAGCTGGGTGGCGTTCTCTTCTCTTCTCCAAACCCACATACACCTTTACACCTTTATGCTTGTGTCCCTTCTTCATGTCACATCAGCCTTTTGAGAATGAAAACAAAATACCCAACTACTATCCCCTCTCTTTCCCCACCTCCTCTGCTACACCAGATATATACTTTTTTTTCTTTATTATTATTGTATTATTTTATTTTATTGTAGTGGAATGGAATCCTAAACCAGATTAATTAAATTGATTGGAATCATACAGATGTAAATTAAGTCTGTTGGCTGGCGATTAGTGTAATTATCACGCCTTTCACCCGAGTTTAACCCTCTCCCTGTACATTTAAAAAAAATCTACTTGAATCATCATACTAAGCGACACCATTCCAACTATCACCCATGTGGGCAAACTGAAAAACAAAACCTAAAAACATAGAAACATTCATGCACGCATGTGTTCTGAAATTTTGATATAATTAATTGGAGGCTTGAAGCAGCTGATAAGGTGTCCCCTGGTGTCCTCAAAGGGACTTGATATTATTTGTTTGGTGTGCGGATGCAATATGCTTCTTTCTATGTCCAATAGTTCATCATATTGTTTAAAAGTCGGCAACCTAAAATTACCCTTTTCTTTTCTTCCCTATTTCTCTCCACATTTTCCTCCCACTCACTTGCTATTAACCACTCGTTAAAGAGAATATATTAACACTGTATGGAAGAGTTGTATAAAAATGTGATAAGAATAGTAGTATTGAAATTTGTTTTATAAGTTAATGTGGTAAGAGTAACATTATTAAAACTGTTTTGTAAGCTAATGTGGTAGCAGGTATGACATGTTACACGTAAAAAATTCTCTTATGCAGATATCCGGATGTTATTATCGTGCGGACGCCATATATTGTGTAATATCACCCTCTGCTTTCTTCCATGTTTATCATAAAAAATTTAGACAATTTGACCCAAAAATAATTAGAAACCAAATAAGATATATATATATATATATATATCCTATAAAAGGCATTAAATTCCCAATGAGATTCTATCTACACCACAATCCTCTCAAACTCACTCTAGGTCTCACACATACACCTATAAGGATATATCAAGTGACGTTTATTCACCACAAAAACAAAATATTCTTACACTTTATTACTAAAATGTGAATATCCAACTCAAAATTATTAACAATAATTAAAAAAGTCAAAATCTATTAAACAACTATGCAAGACTTCTCATTTTCCAGCTTCAAATAATACTATACTATCAACACTTAGTCACATGCATGACTCAAAATTTTCGGCAATTATAATTTGACATGGAAATTTGAATCTAAAATTTTCGTGCTCATCGTATTTAATGTATGATAAGGAAGTTGATGTTTCACCTCAAAATTAATTGGTAATAGAGGAATAGTTCAACTCATTATAAATCTTTGCAAGGTTTTCTAACTTTTTAATATAAGACATTTTCACCTTCACTCCTTATAAATCTTTGCAAGGTATTTTGTAAATACACATTATCATCTTACAAAAAATCACTTATCCGATATCATTTGACCATTCAGACTCGTGTTCATGTATTGGATATCACTCTAAGTTTTTGTAAGGATGATCACATTCTCAAATAAAATTATTTGAGGCATATATATATATATATATATATATATATATATATTTTTATGCAGTTGATGTTGAGAATGTTTTTTCAAAATAAAAGAAAACTAATCCGATCCTATTCATTATATGTTTTAAGACAGAGAATCTGTTTCAGGACGTATGAACCACAACTTTGTTATGAGAACTCTCATATACAAATACAGTTTAATCTGTTTTCTTCCTTCGACGAAAAGGTTCCAATGCAACCCAATCACAACTAAAAGTAATCTGATGCATTACTTAATTAACCAACACCACCATGTGCATACTATTTTATTGAATCTATTCTACTGCAAAACTACGGAATACTAGAAAAAATATATATATTAAGATTAAAAATAATAATAAGATAATTACTTGGTAAATGATCTAAGAAGGAAAGAATAATCGACAAGGACTCAAGATCGATTCCGGTTCTAGTATGATCATACTTAATTGTCCACAATCATGAGAGACGACCCAAATCAAAAAATGATCATAATAACTAAGTAGTTCTGTCACTCAATATTGCCACATGACATAAACAACATCACACAAATTTTTCTCTCAAACATAGCTTGTCACCATATATATTTAAAAAAAAGACCATGAGTCGAGAAAAACTTCCCTATAGTTGATCCAACAATCGTTGGATTGGTTTTCATATTTTTGATAAAGTTGTCTCTTTTCCTACATAGGCTACTTAATTGTGTGGTCACACACATTCAAAAAAAGAAGAAAGAAACCTAACACATCCCTATCAAAGAATAGGAGACTACGCGGTGTGGCCTTGGACCTTCTTCAACCGAACGATTTTGTACACAAAAACAAACATGCGAGGTTTCTGCCCATTAACCATACAATAATATTGCAACTTCAAATACATGCATGCATGTCAAAAAAAATTGTTAGCTAATAAGTAGGTCAAAAATTAATGAGTTGAAGAAGAGACGGGTCAGCAAACACAAACTCAGCCATGAGACCAGGTTTTTTATTTATTTTTTATAGAAGGGGTGAGGCCATGCGTGTCGGCGGCTCGCTCAAGTGGGCATGCAAATATGGAAAAATATAGAATGGTCCATATCACTTTGATATTGGGGTCTATTGTGAGAAACTAGTAAATTTTGAAAGGAGTTATAAAGAGTTCGCTTACTATTTTCATTGCTAATTGGTTTTGAAATGGAACTTCAACTTCCTTTATAATATCAGAGCATTACTTTACACGTGTGAAGCCCGACAACCACATATACTCCACCTCACTTAATATGTATAATGTACTATCCACGTATTAGGCGTGCGGAGCATGTGATAATCAACTTCCTTCATGAATTTTTTTTTTACAAGTTAGATTAATTGATTGGTCCCCTTAACCAACTTTAATTTTCCACAACCCCCAACCGTTCAAAAGGCCGGTGCTTGCTTTTTTTTTTTAAAACTTTAGTCTTTCCCACGAAATTTCCATGCTTTGCTTTACAAATCATAAAAGCTATTTTTTCAAAAGCCAAACAAAGAGGAGGCATCATAAAAGTCCTTCTCTAATAAGCAACGGCTCATGGTAACCAGGTAACATGCATCATATTTGGTGCTTTGTTTAATCAAAGGAAAAGTACCACCAAGAGCGTGGTCTAGTCTTCTAGACATATATATATAAACACATATGTTAGTAAGTATATTTTTAGGGATAATTTCCATAAGATTAACATAAGACAAAAGTACAATACAAATAAGGATGGAACATACTTTAAATTGCTTTTAACCTACTTCGGTTATCCTTTTGCCTTTGTCAAGGAAGATAAAAGTCTACAATAAGCTCCACCCAGCTTTTCTTTCTCTCTCTCTCTCTCTCTCTCTCTCTCTCTGAAGAATTTAGAAAAAGAAAAGTATAGTGCATCATGTAGGTCCAACTTGAATTGGTTTACCTAAAACCCTAAAAGAAAAGGATTGTCTTGGAAGAAATACTGAATGCATCCACTTTTTTATCACGCACCTACCTTTATAAAGAAGATGCTGACATCTTAAGTTTTCCTTTGTCTGCTAATTATTCAAAGGGAAATGAATAAATAAATAAATAAATAAATAAATAAATAAATAAATAAATAAATAAATAAATGGAGGCTCTGAAAAGTAATCACTTTTTAATTCATCATCAGAACTACTAATCACTTTTTAATTGGGGATAATCAATATTCCTTCCCTTTAATTATTCACACAAATATGATTATGATCATTCTTAGATGTGGAGATAATTAATTAATCTTATTATTATTATTAATATAAAGTAAATGGAATGTAACTCTTGTAGTTTGAGGTAAAGGACAAGTATATATGACAAAGTGGAACATGCCCTTTTTCTGCTCATCTTTTTGTAGATATGCAGGCTTTTCTGAGCACCATGCATGCTTACCTGTTCCCTCTCAACAAATTTTTATTAATATTTCATAATTAACTTTTCTATCACCTTTTATTTACGATTGTTTGGTGGTGGGGCAAACTCATCTGCCCCAGATTTTACTAATTAAATGCCTATCATGACAAAAAATTGCATCGTACATATATTCTACTGTTTATATATTATAAATGCATTAAAAGGCAAACAAACAACCTCTTTTGATCCTTCACACAGGATCACTTAATATGCCCTCAATGCTCTTGATACTTTTGAAGTAAATGCATATGTTCGTTGATTTATTGTTTAAAAGACGTCTAAGTCTCAAAGATGGGAGAGTCAGAGAGTCGAACACTTGAACTCGCGTCGAATTCTTGTCGTAGATGTGATAGTGATTATTATTGAAGTTATAATCTTACATGAAAGTATATTCGTTCAGAAGGCACATAGAGTGAATGAAATAGCTAGGTCTGACCACATAAATTAATTGGTTTCCATCTTAAAAAGGGTGCCGAGGGTAAGGTTTATTGTAATAATGATGTCCACAAGCAGAGATCTCAACCAAACCTGGTTCAGGTTTCAAAAGGAAAGGGAAAAGGGCTAACAAATACATAAATTATGCATTATAGATATAATTAAATGTTGAGTTGAGCTAGCCTTTAGGGAAGGGGACAAGAACTAAAAGGATGGCGATGCACATCTTCCAAACAAATTCCAATCCTCCTCAACGTGTTGGTTTAGAAATCAATTAAGATTACAGAATTGGCATGGATGGGATGAAAAATATATATAGAAAAACGAATCTATTGAAACATGTCAGTGGCATGGTGGAGCTGGCATAGCTTGGCTTCAAATGTCAACTTGTAAGAATTTCTTTTTCTTTTTAGTATCTTGGTATGTTTACCTTTTCTGGGTTCAGCTGGGATGGTCAGTAGTTTGGGGAGAGGATGCAAACTTCTAGCTAGTTAAAATCTCTGCTGATTTTTAATGGTTCTAAATTTGTATGTACATTTTGAATTGATATAGGTTAGAAATACAAAGCCCATAGACCAATAAAAAGGGCATATAACAAAGCCCATATACTCTCTAAGGCAATGCTAGTGGGTCTGATGGTTATTTCCCATTCTCTAATTTTAGATATAGGCCCAAAAGTGCCACGATAGAAGCCTTTTGATTGTTTTTTTCACTCCAAGTAGCAAGTCTTTTAGGAGTGGTTTGGTGCGGTGGACTGTTATGGATTGAACAAAATTCTGGGACTGTTTTGGATTAGCTCCAATTGGCTTAAGCTGGATGCTGACATACGTTTAGTGTTGTGTCGGAGTCGGACTAAGAAGTTAAATTGTAAAATTAGTGAAGACTTATGTTTGGTGTCGTGTCGGACTAAAAAATAATTATTTTAATATTTAATTTTAATTAAAGATTTTGACCTAAAAATAAATAAAAAGAAAACAAATAAAATTATAATATTTAATTTTAATTAAAGATTTTGACCTAAACATAAAGAAAATTCTAATATTTTTTAAAGGTTAAAACTTATCTTCTTTTTTTCTTCATCCCTCTTTTCTCCTTTGTCTTTTCTTCTTCCTTCCCTGTTCTTTTTTATTTATTTCTTCATATTCTTTCCTTTCTCTTTTCTTCTTCTTTCCCTTTTTTTCACTCGCTCTTCATGCCACACCGTTTAAGATTTCATTTTGAATTTATTTTGCAGCCACCATATACCCAGAAGTGGATTTGGCTATCTTAAAAGTTGGGATGAGAAGGCTGCGAGCACCTCGGGATGAGGATGGTTGCTCACTCGACTAGACTGGGGGTAGACAAACCATCAGAAGTGGTGGCTGGTTTTGGGTTTGATGATGGTTGTCAGACGGTTGTGGACTTCTGGTGGTGGTGGTTAGGCTCGCGTGTTTGATGGTGGTGGTGGTATCCAGCAGGACTCATGTGTTTAAAATAGCACCCTCGTTATTTTGCGAACCATGTTTTAGGCTCGCTGTATTTGACAAGCGAGTCTGATGTTTTTTTTCCCCATTAGACTATACAATCCCATTTAAGTTAATCATCTTCCTTACCAAACATGGGTTCCAAGTAATATTTAACCTAATCCAGTCCGATGAAGCATAGTAAAGCATGCCAAACATGGCCTTAGTTTTACTTGAGGGATTAAACACATGCTAGTACTAGTCCTAATATAACAATACCCAATTTTATTTTTTCAACATTCACTCAAAAACAATTTGGGGTCGCTCTCTCGCTAGCGAGAGGCAATATTTTAGGGTTTGTTTCTCTTACACATCCAGGCGCCACCATCCTTCATCGCACTACTTCCAGTTGTGTTGGTCTTGTTTCTTGTCTCTTTTTAAGATCCCGCGTGATAGTTTTCTTCGTGCGTCATTATGGCCTCTTGGCTGTGAGGCAAGGTTGGTCGTTCAGTCGTTTTGAGGTTTGAGATTAGGGCTTCTGCCCTTGCATCGCCATTGTGGTCCTTTGTGAGTCGTCTTGTTCTTTTGGCTACGAGGTAGGGCTGGTCGATCAGTCTTATTGAGGTTCACAATTAGGGCTTCTACCTTTGCATAATCACTGTGATATCCGTCAGTTCGACTGTCTTTGCATATGCCTTTTGAGTGCTCGTTAGTGATTCTAAAGGATGTCTCGATCGTGGTATTTTGGACGGGCTTGTCTTAGCCGACTAGGGCTGTTGGCTGCACTTTTGTCGAGTTCTCTTGTGATGGGATCTGGGATCCGGGTGGTGGTCGAACCCTTACTGTTTTTGAGAAATTTGTATGCATCGATGAGTTTGCTAATAAGGTGTCGGAGGCCAACCTTAAGGGGTCTCCCAATTCTCACTGATGGGTATGCTTGAACTTTTGTGGCTTGGCATCCGAGAAACGTTCCTATTATGATGCTTTTCTATTGGAAGTTCGTCAAGTTAAGAGACAAATCTTAATCCTCATGCCCTGTTTGATTGGGGTCTTGATCAAGAATTAAGGAGTTGGTATTTGGTACTTCTGCTGGCCATGTTCTGACACTCACGGCACATTGTTATGTATATCAAACTATGCATGCATAAGAGTTTTTCTTTGACAGTATTACATTGTGGTGGTTGTTCTTTGCAGGGCATGAAGTTGTGCTTTGTTTTGTCTGTTTATTTTGAGTTCTTTGTTGAGGTCCAAAGTGACTTGTGTCAGATTCTCTTGTTAACCTATGACATATGTGGTACTCTTTTCTACCCAGGAGTTTGTCCCATGTGGTTTTTCTAGGAAGGTTTGACAGGACCCGCCCCGAATTTCTCGTAACCCAGATTTAATCCTATGGAATTCCGACATCACCCGATGTCGGGCCCACCTACTAAAATTATGTCCTCTTTTGCCAAAGAGGACTAAGGGCTCGAGATTTTCTACCGAAAATTCGGCAGACTCTCCCCTGTAAATTGAACATTTCCCAATATTTCTACATGCATAAAACACATTTAACAATACCAACAGGCAGCATACACAATATAATCTCATGCAATTTATCTAATTGGCCTCCGGCCTTCAAATATTCCCAAACCAAACTACCAACAAAACTCTTAAGTCAAAAGTACCTAAACAGGGCAGTTATAATTTCAAACCCCCTTATGAATGCCAAATGAAAATTCCATCAACTAACTTCCCATACATTCAACATACGAGCCTAAAGTTTAGCCCGCGGCTGCACCTAGGCGCTATCCTAGGCTGCCTACATACCCTTACTAAGGGATCAAGCCACACGTAGTTCTTTTCTTAAAACCCTTTTACTTTAAATCACAATCTCACATATCTCCCCATACGCCAGATATACCAACGCCACGTATGGGGTTTGTCAACACGCCGACTACTCCTACGACACGTGCGACCTCAACACAATATCACATATCTCCCCATACGCCGGATATACCAACGCCACGTATGGAGTCTGTCAACACGCCGGCTACTCCTATGACACGTGCGACCTCAACACAATATCACATATCTCCCATAGGCCGGATATACCAACGCCACGTATGGGGTATGTCAACATGCTGGCTACTCCTACGACACACCGGATATACCAACGCCACGTATGAGGTTTGTCAACACGCCGGCTACTCCTACGACACGTGCGACCTCAACACAATATCACATATCTCCCCATACGCTAGATATACCAACGCCACGTATAGGGTATGTCAACAAGCCGGCTACTCCTACGACACGTGTGACCTCAACACAATATCAATATCCCCCATATGCCGGTACGACGACCAACGCCGCATATGAGGTCTGTCAACACGCTGGCTACTCTACGACACGTGTGACCTCACAATCACAAGGTGGTACTTATATTGTAATCAATAACCGGGAAGGTACACAGGGTAGTGCGTATAGCACTTCAAACTGACAATCTAAACTCTTTTTATATTTTGATATATCCACAAAAAAAAAAAAAAATATACATATATATATATATAATTTCTAATCTTACATAAACCTCAACCAATATAGCATCCAATAAACCTCCCATTAAAATCATCAATTAATATCCTAAATCCACAATATTCACATAACTCGACTAATGATCAAGACCTGTCTCTACGGTCATTCTAATCCTCCTGGGAAGGTAACACTACCTAGGAAGTTTCACGGTCAACCCCGGCTCAAACTACTCAACCTTGGTCAAATAGGCCTCCGGGGTCCACGACCTCCAAAATTCTGATTTGAAAGTTCCTATGGGTTCCACTAGGTCTAGTACACACGTCCTGCAAGTTTGGTCCATGATCGGACGGTCCGATCGCTCACGATCGCACGATCGGACGGTGACTAAAACCCTAACCCTAGGGTTGGCATTTTCGGAGTATCCGGAACTCCGTTTTACGATCCGTCGAATCCTATATGATTCTAAGGATGTCCAGGTTAACATGTAACTAATTCGGGACCATCCAACGGTCCAAACTTAGTGAACCCAGATAATGCGCAATATGCGATATCCGTTCGGGACTCTAACTGTATTCAAATTGAAGTCCGAGCACACCTATGCGCTCGTGAGGACTTAAGGATCACATTGGGAAGAAATGCCCCTTCCACGTTCCGCCACATGCGCCAGCAGCGCGTGGGTGTCCAAAGCGATAACCCATTGCCGGAAAAACCCAAAATCACAACTCAAGACTCCTACCCTAGGTGTAACAACCTATTTGGAGTCACTTTTGTTCTTGGGCATACCCCAAAAACTCACCAAAAGTGGCCATAATCACTATCCCAAAACTGGTCAAACCCTAACTCGAAAATCAGACAATCTAGGCTCAAAATTAATGAAATCTACCCAACCATCAGCTACAACTCGAGGAATAGATGAATTTCCATACCTGGATCACCAAAAATGGCTGCCGGACGAGAGAGATCAGAGCCGGCGAAATTCGAGCGAAAATCGGCTGAAAATCACATTTTCCGGCGGTTGGAGCGACGGCCGATGTCGGGAAGGGGGTCGTGACGCCGGTCTTTTTGGCACAGTCCGTCCTCATTCGTGGCGGTGGCGGAGTTTCGAGAGAGAGTTGTCTTTGGGGAGAGAGAGAGAGAGAGAAGGCGCGTGGAGGAGAGAGAGAGTTGAGGGCTTTTCTGACTTTTATCAAAACCCACTTCGAAATATTTACGGATTTTGCCATTGGTGATGTTTTGCTCGTAACTTCTTCGTTATGACTCCGATTTGAGCCCACTACATGTCTACGGACTCATCTCAGTACGACCTACGTAACCAACCACTCACTTATACCCTTACCCCAAGGGTAAATTCATAATTTCAATTAAATAATTAAAATAGGAAATAACTTTTGAGTCGGGGTGTTATAGACTACCCCCCTTATAAAAATTTCGTCCCCAAAATTTCATACTTGTTACTCCAAAGGGTGTGGGTACTGAGCCTACCTCTACCACTCGGTTTCCCCAGTATCCTCCTTCACAACCTGATATGACAAGAACTTAACCTCTCACGTTTCCCGAACCCCTGTATGAAGAAGCTTCGATCCGAGGGTCACTCAACTTTAAAACATCCTTCCGTTGAAGGCATTGAAACTGAAATTTAAATCTACCACCCTAGGCGTACCCATTTTATTTCCGTCCATTCTTAATAAGCCGTTAATTCCTCGTGTCACCACTGGTGACACCCCTTCGCAGGTCTCAGTGACACAAGGTCGACCTGAGCCGCATTCCTGCAAGATTCAGGGGACATTTGGTCACCATGATCCTCGTTTACTATCGAAGTTTCCAAGTTCCTTCCTCCACAACCATGTTGGTAGCTAAGCCAAAAGCTCTAGCTAAACGAACCAAGGAAGAGACATCTCCTTCTTCGACTGAAATATCCTTTAATAGCTGCTGTAATGCTTAATCTTCCTCTGAAAGTTAAACGCATCCATTTGTGATTTGATTCTCTTCTAGCTCTCCCCCTAAGAGAAGTCTTAGCTCTTTAACTTGTTGATATTTTCCTTCTCTCTTTAGAATCAATAAACGACCTTGCCAACATGATTCTTTGAGAGAAATATCAGAAAGGATCATTTTTACCGAATTGTAATCATCATCTATCTCACCATGGTTATAAGCAACTCCAGGTGTATAGCTAATGATACAATCCGTCTTCCCACACCAGAATCTGCAACCTCCCTGAAGCTTAAGTCTCAAGCTCCTTGAGTCAATCACGACACCAATCATCTCTCTCAAACCAATTTCGTATACTCTACTAGTTCGTACTTAACTCTAACCGCCTTACAACTCGAGTATAAAGTTCATCACGTGCCACAGAAGCCAAGTTCACAACTCACTCAAGTGTGACAAACAGTTCTTATGTTTAGTCCTTGAAGAGCCTTGAAATTCAAGAGGAGTTGCTACCATGTGGCTAGTAGAGTCTAATGCTCGGGCTAGACAAGTAATGATGAGGAGTCTCCTTCGGTAAGAGAAGTACGGCTATCCTAATCTTTTCCACCCTTGTGATTTCGATTATACTAAGGTCGTTCTTCAGATCATGAATCTAGTGATTCAATCTTCAAGAATTCATTCCTCTCAAAGAAAGGTTGAGCTCTTATTATCTTCGACTCCATGCTCAATGCACACAATCGAAAATTAGCAACATATTCAGGCAATGGAGGATCCCTAGAAGCAGGTTGATCAACTCCATGTCCTCCTGCCCACAAGAACTCAACGAGCAACTTCATCATAGGAACATCCAACTGTACCATAGGTACAGGTGTTGCCCCATGCAAAGCTTTCGGTTCTGTTCACCATCTTCCGAATTTCTGGAACCACCTCTATTGTGGTAAAGCTCAGCTCTACTTCTGCCTCATCGGCCTATGTATCTTTCCTCTTCCTCTTTCTGAACTTGGTTCCATTTCCAGAAAGATGGCGAAGTAACCCAAGTTGCCGGTCAAACTCACAGTGGCCGGAATTCCAAGAAATTTTGGAGTTAAAATTCACCACTCCTGTCAATTACGGCATTCAAGCCCACGTGCAAGTGAAATGATACTTCATCCAACACCACTACTTCTCAATTTAATTTGTCACGACCCTTCTTGGTCGGACTCACAACTCATTTACTTCCATGTAATTTGTCCAAAGAAAATTTATCTAATACTTCTCTCCCGTATTTCCCTTTGTGAAATAATTTGACTTTTGAACGCTCCTGACAGTTTTATCTCGTCTCAGCATATTCAATACTTCCATAGGATACTGAGATACGACAATTTGGATAGACACGTTCCTAGGAACGTGACACCCCAAAGTGTAATCGTCAATATCCTAAATCCAACAATGTCACCAGAGTCCTCAGCGTCACAAATGCGCCATTCTGGGATGGAACCCATCATAATACCCAAAACTTAAGGATGCACACAAGGTGCGTGGTCCACAGAAAATTGAACCTAAGCTCGATACCAATTGACATGACCTGCCCCGAATTTCTTGTAACCTGGGACGAATCCGTGGAATTCCCGACATCACCTACTAAAACTATGTCCTCTTTTGCCAAAGAGGACTAAGGGCTTGAGATTTTCTACCGAAAATTCAGAGTCTCCCCTGTAAATTGAACATTTTCCAAAATTTCCACTTGCATAAAACACATTTAACAATACCAACAGGCAGCATGCACAATATAATCTCATGCAATTCATCTAATTGGCCTTCGACCTTCAAATATTCCCAAACCAAACTACCAACAAAACTCTTAAGTCAAAAATACCTAAACAGGGCAATTATAATTTCAAACCCCCTTTATGAATGCCAAATGAAAATTCCATCAACTAACTTCCCATACATCAAACATACGAGGCTAAAGTTTAGCCCGCGGCTGCACCTAGGTTGCCTATGTACCCTTACTAAGGGATCAAGTCACACGTAGTTCTTTTCCTAAAACCCTTTTACTTTAAATCACAATATCACATATCTCCCCATACGCCGGATATACCAACGCCACGTGCGACCTCAACATAATATCACATATCTCCTATACGCCGGATATACCAACGCCACGTGTATGGGGTCTGCATCAACACGCCGGCTACTCCTACGACACGTGTGACCTCAACACAATATCACATATCTCCCCATACGCCGGATATACCAACGCCACGTATGGGGTCTATCAACATGCCGGCTACTCCTACGACACGATGTGACCTCAACACAATATCAATATCCCCATATGCCGGTACGACGACCAACGCTGCATATGAGGTTTGTCAACACGCCGGCTACTCCTACGACATGTATGACCTCACAATCATAAGGTGGTACTTACAGTGTAGTCAATAAACGGGGAGTACATAGGGTAGTGCGTATAACACTTCAAACTGACAATCTAAACTGTTTTTATATTTTGATATATCCACCAAAAATATATATATATATATATATAATTTGTATTCTTACATAAACCTCAACCAATATAGCATCCAATAAACCCCCCCATTAAAATCATCAACTAATATCCTAAACCCACAATATCCACATAACTTGACTAACGATCAAGATCTGTCTCTATGGTCATTCTAATCCTCCTGGGAAGGTAACACTACCTAGGAAGTTTCACGGTCAACCTCGGGTCAAACTACCCAACCTTGGTCAAACGGGCCCGTGGGGTCCACGACCTCCAAAATTCTGATTTGAAAGTTCCTATAGGTTCCACTAGGTCTAGTACACACGTCCTGCAAGTTTGGTCCGGATCGGAAGGTCCAATCGCTCACAATCGCACGATCGGACGGTGACTAAAACCCTAACACTAGGGTTGGCATTTTCGGAGTATCCGGGACTCCGTTTTACGATCCGTCGAATCTTACACGATTCTAAGGATGTCCAGGTTAACATATAATTAATTCAGGACCATCCAACGGTCCAAACCTAGTGAACCCGGATAATGTGCAATATGCGATATCCGTTCAGGACTCTTAACAGTATTCAAATTGAAGTCCGTGCACATTAAGGATCACATCGGGAAGAAATGCCCCTTTTCTACGGTGCCCACGCCGCCACACGGGCCGGCAGCGTGGGTGTCCAAAGCGATAACCGTCGCCGGAAAAATCCAAAATCACGGCTCAAGACTCCTACCCTAGGTGTAACAACCTATTTGGAGTCACTTTTGTCCTTGGGCATACCCCAAAAACTCATCAGTGGCCGGAATCGCTATCCCAAAATCGGCCGAACCCTAACTCGAAAATCAGACAATCTAGGCTCAAAATTAATGAAATCCTACCCAATCATCAGCTACAACTCGAGGAATAGATGAATTTTGATACCTGGATCGCCAAAAATGGCTGCCAGACGAGAGAGCTCGGATCCGGCTAAATTCGAGCGAAACCGGCCGAAAATCACCTTTTTCGGCGGTTGGAGCGACGGCAGATGTCGGGAAGGGTCGGTCGTGACCGGGCCGAGCCGGTCCTTTTGGCACGGTCCCGTCCTCATTCGTGGCGTGGCGGAGTTTCAAGAGAGAGAGAGAGAGGGCGCGGAGGAGAGAGAGAGCTAAGGGCTTTTCGACTTTTATCAAAACCCTGAAATATTTACTTTTGCTCGGTGATGTTTTGCTCGTAACTTCTTCGTTACGACTCCGATTTGAGCCCACTACATGTCTACGGACTCATCTTAGTACGACCTACGTAACCAAACCACTTGTTGTACCAAAATCCTTCTGGATAAGGAAATGACCAAATTACCCATACCCCAAGGGTAAATTCGTAATTTCAATTAAATAATGAAAACAGGAAATAACTTTTGAGTCGGGGTGTTACAAGGTTTTAATGAGGCCACTGTACTCAGCCGGTCTTTGTATGCCTTTGGTTTTATGAATGAACTCTTATTTTATATATAAATAAATAAAAATACTCATAAGCCATACCTCTTGAATTTGGTTTACTCGAAGATGTACGATTAGCAACTAAAATTTTATTTTTATTTTTATACTAAATAGTAGGGCTAGCATTTTAGACTTAAAAACTGCAAATACTAATCGAGGTTTTATCACATCTAAAACATATTTATCACGAAAACCG
Organism: Prunus mume; assembly: GCF_029339155.1. Lineage (NCBI taxonomy): Eukaryota > Viridiplantae > Streptophyta > Magnoliopsida > Rosales > Rosaceae > Prunus > Prunus mume. The sequence goes on along the minus strand of NC_142699.1, from coordinate 32,994,359 downwards.
ACCACAACATGCGGTTTATAGAACCAACTACAATATACAGTTGCAGTTGCGGTTCCACATATCCAAATAATGCTATATACCACAAACCGCACTATAATTTAATTAATCATTAAAATAGATATTTATAATTATTTTATATTAACTAATAGAGGTTAGGACTTCATCATTTAGATGACTCTTTCTCTGTTCTTCTTTTCTTCTTCTTCTTTTTCTTTTTATCTCTCTCTCTCTCTCTCTCTCTCTCTCTCTCACAAAGTGGGACTCACCTAGGCTTTGAATGTATTACTAATGAAGTGTATTCTCCACCAATCTCTTGAAGTTCCCTATATTGTTTTTTTTTTTTAAATCTCAGCCTTGAAGAAATATCATTTGAATATTTAGTCAATTAATATAACTTAATTGGTAAATAATTAAACTTTTATCTAGTAGGAACTTGGGTTTCAATTAGTATTGCAAACTTATCGGTTGTGTTGGTAATTTTTGTTGTTGTTATTGGTGGGTTAGCCGAGATAATCTCTAACTTGCAATCAAATATTTAGTTGATTAATTGTGCATTAGTAGGATTATGGATTGTATTGGTTTATTTTTAATAATAAAGTTCATTCTCTCCGTATATTAAAGAATTATTGCCAATGATAGAAAGTTCTGCTTATTTCAGTAGTATTTTAAAGCATGAGCAAACTTTTTTTTTTTTTTTTTTGTTGATAGAAAGTTCTGTAATGTTATGTTGTTCCCTATACCGACAATCGTGGTATACCGACATCAATATACTGACATATTGCAATATATCGGTTCATGGTTCATCATTTTACCATACAACAATATGTCGGTTAGTTCATGATTTCATTGAAAAGTTGCGGTAATCGAACCGCAACCACCCCTACTAAATAGGATTAGTGCATCACAAAAAAAAAAAAAAACATTCAAAAGGTTCGAAAGTTGTCTTTGGTGCTGGAAGATTGTGTAAATTGTGAAGGTGCTACTACTAATGGTGAAAAACCCTAAGAGAATGAGATGAAATAAACTGAAATAGCAATAACTTGTGAACTAAGAAATTGACTTGAATCAAAAGGTTGTGAACTGGGAGAGGAACTGGCCCAACAAAAGGTTTTTTTTTAATGCCTTAAGACAAATAGGGTCTTTAAATTACCCTATAACAAATACTAGAAATAAATAAACAAAAAATAACAATAAAGATAATGGCCAGAACAATTGGATCTGGACAAAAGAACGACTATCAACACGTGTATGAATATATGTTAGAAAGCCTTGAAATCTTGTTTTTGCCAGACTTTGATCACAGTCTCCCGGAATCAATAATCTGATTACAACTTGCACTCGAAGACTGAAGCCGCAAAAGGCTCAAGATCTCAACATGATCACAAATAAATCAATGGAAGGCTATTTACGCAAGGAAGAATTCAGGATTTCAAAATTTTATGGGCTAAATTTATCTAATGCATGCAGGAAATTTCAGCAGTGAGGGCCATATTGCATCAAGTTGGACTTTATAACACATGTGAGAGAAAATAGAGAAACACATAATAAAAAAAGGAGAAACAAAGGAAAAAAAAAAGTGAAAAGCAAAAAAAAAAAAAAACAAATTATAGGAAGAAGAAACTGTGGGAAAAGGCTCAATCGGTTTCGTTTGACGCCATTTGAATTTAGAGTTTGCTAGCATCATCTGGATTTGGAGGGTCGTGCTCGGCCCATTTAACTTGAATTTCTTTTTTATTTTTTTAAACTCATATTAGCATATTAAATTTATACATACATATATATATATATATACATACATACATACACACTATGTTCATACCTTTCTTAGAGCATGTCCACCCTAAAAGGCTAAGGCAAGGGGAAAGGATAAGGCAAGGGTTGCTACCATTCACGTGAATAGTGGCAGCATTGGCTTTTTTGGTTCCACCCCAAAAGGTTAGGGCAAGGGCAAATACTATTCATTTTAATTTATTTTATATTTTTTTTTATACTTAAACCATTAATTTTGATAAGCTTTTTAGATAATATTTTCGGTTGTCACGTGTCACTATTTATTATAAAATTCTCACTTAAAATTTAAGATAACATTTTTCGGATAAAATTTTCAAATAAAATTTTCGGATAAAATTTTCGTTGCCACGTGTCCATATTTATTATAAAATTCACATCTCACTCATCATACAATTGAAATACCTACTCACTCATCATACAATTGAAATATTCTCGGTCCTCATAGTCTGACACAATGGAGTACAAGAATGACTCAATCATTGGCGAAGGCGGTTCCACCGGATCATGATGTGGGGAGTATTTTCCTTCGGAGGGCGTAATAGTACCATTATTTTAGACACAGAATACACCACTGGAACCGACTGCGGGCATTGTTCACTTGAGGAGCCATGTATAATGGTTTTCCTCTTTTTTTGTTTTGCCTTGACTAATCTATTAAAAAAATGAAATTGGAAATGCAAGAAATATATATATATATATAAAGATATTAAAATGAATAAAACGGAAATTAAAATTTTTTTAACCTCGTTGCCAAGATTTTGACCTCTTCGAACATTTGTCCTCAACCCTCTGGCTTCGATGGAAGAGGCCATTTGTATTTTTGCACAAATGAAATTTTGTAGTAGAAAATATGGTGTGGAAAGTGAAAAATATTGGAAGGAGATGAGTTTGTATGAAGATTTGGTGTGGAAAGTAAATAAAATTGTTAGGTATTTATAGGGAAAAAATCCAGAATTTTTTGTTTTGTTTTTTTTTTAAATTTATAAATTTCAGATTTTTTCAAGTTTTTCGGCCAAAAATCAAAGCCGTTGGATTTCTGGAAAATTACATCGGAGCGTCTAGCTCCAGCTCAAATAACTGAGGTGCTCTTATACATAATATGAGACCAAAACTGGAAGAAGAAGCCTCCAAATCAAAGTCCCTGTGTTCCACTCACATGTAACATATATTGTTTTATGACTAAGGTCTTTATCGGATGATGAAGTTGAATTCTACAAGGAAATGGAACATATGACAACTTGTAAGTAATTATTTTATTTATGCTAATGTTATTTATGCTTGTTCTTATAATAAAGGGAGCTAATTTCCCCACTCCCATTTTCTCCACTTACACTCCCTTTTGCTTTTTTAATACTTTTTAATCAATTTTATTCTTTCTCTTTTCTATTATATCCTTACCCTACATTAGTTTCTTTTTTACTTCACTTTTATATTATTTCTTTTTCTTTGTACTTAATTTTTCAACTTACACTCCATTTTCAGTATTAAAGGGAAAAAAAAAAACTTAAACTCAATTAAAGGAAAAAAAAATACTGAAAATGGAGTGCAAATTGGAAAATTAAGTATTAAAAAAAAAGAACTAATATAAAAGTGAAGTAAAATGAAATTAATATAGGGTAATGGTAGAATAGGAAAGAGAAATAACAAAATTGATTAAAAAGTACTAAAAAAACAAAAAGGAGTGTAAGTAGAGTGGGGAAATCATATATCATAATAAAATGTACTAAACTATGTTGTTTTTTTGTAGATAACATTGGTGCTCAAACAACACAACGGGGTTCTTCAAATCCACTCACCATTAACACTTGAGTTTGTAACTTTAATTTGTAACATTGGTGCATTGTATTTTCCTTTTAGTTTGTAACTTTAATTAACTTTGAATTAGTGGTTGTAACTTTAATTCATTTTGCTTTGCATTTTCCTTTTGGTTTGTAACTTTAAAGGATTTGGAATGCTTGGAATTATAACTTTAATTTTCTTAGGTTGTGAATGCTTGAGAAGTTGAGGAGATTGTGAATTTATATATGCTTGAGAAATTGAGGTTGTGTATTTAGTTATTTAGGTTGTGAATTTATATTTTTGTAAATGCTTGAGAACTTGCGGTTTTAAATAACGGTTTGAGTAAAAATTCGCGGTTACCGAACCGCAACCACCCCTAATAGAAAGTGTATCTATAAGGGAATATTCCTTTCTCACAACACGTTCAAATATTGCTAAAGCCCTACTAATCAGCTTGAACCTTTAAGAATTGGAGAGAGTAAAAGATCGTCCTGAAGCAGTGTTTGATTATGTCTTCATCCTCTGGTGAATTCCTCTCTGACGTTATTGATTTATTTGTGTAGTTATATGTTACAATTCATTCGTATCATTTTTAACTAACACATCTTGAACAATTTTGTTTGATGTGACTGGTTTTTTTTTTTTTTTTTTTCTGTGACTAACAATTGGGATTTCTCTATAATGTTTGTCTATTTTTATCAATTTTTTTCTTAGATTTTCTTGGTTCTTTCTTCTGTGGTTGGCAAGTGAGACCTAAATTTGAAAGGAAGAGTAAGACAATGGCCACGAGAGACTCTTCGGGACGCAAGAAAGAGAGAAACTATAGCACAAGACTTGAGTTTCATAGCTCATTCTTTATTTTTACAGCAATTTTCATAAATGAATTTTCATTATCTTCATTGTTATGGGATTCTAGTCTCTTAGTTTAACCCACGAGGACCCCATTTTTTGAATTGTTTGGTTTTGTTTTTTATTTTTAATTTGATGTATGAATTGTCTTTCTCTTTTCAAATAAAAATACAATAGTTTGGATTCTATTGTGCTTGATTATGATCAGAATTTGAATATTTTGAATTTGTAACATGAATTTGACTATGAACATGTTATCTGTTTCTGTAAAAAAAAAAATTGATGCTTTTACCTAACCATGGGGGAATATTTTAAATATTTTTAATTATCTTAAAATTGGCTTTTTTTTTTAAAATATATTTTTTTATAATTTTTTTTTAAAATACGAACTATTGGGGAATATGAATCAAGCTTGGGACCTCATGTGCAAGAGTAATAGTTTTATACTTTTTGAGAAATTAATTGCATGTGTATCTAACCATGTATATTCCAATTAGCAATTAGCACTTATTTTACCAACTACCAATTAGTACTTATAAAAATATATATATCAAAGAGAAACTTCATTAGATAAACTTTCACGATACAATTAAAGACGTCAACAAGACTTTTACCAATCTCAAGAGGGCAACAAACTAACAAGCTTGTTGAGTACGTCAGACTGTACTGACTAATTTATGTCGGATAGTATTAATTTGTTTCGGAGAGAACTGACTGTTTATTCATAAAATTATAAGGTGTTTGGTGTTGTTTCGGATAAATAGTTTGACTAAGATATACTGTGTTTGGTCCTCCGTCAGACTATTTTTTTCCTTTCAATTCTTTGGCAAGATTCATATGACCTTCGTTTTTTTTTCTTTTGTTTTTGCCAAGATCTTATAAGACAAGATTACATAAACTAACCCATTATCATAATTGTAGAACTTAGGATTATAAGTTACATAGTATATAAGCACACCTTTATTGATGGAAAATAAATAAATCAAATATTGATTTAAAAAACTTATTTTCTTGATATATATATATATATATATATCACATACAGGACATGAAGCATGTTGAACATCATCAATCTTTTCTCTTATGTTCTTATGGACATGAAGCATGAAGCATGTCTGACAAACTTATATCAGACAAAAATAAAGGCGTTAAGTGTACGAGAGAACTCTCTAATTTTACTTGGTTGATGTGTATGAATCAATTTACCCATGGTCATTTCTAAAATATGAATATGGTTTGAATACTTTATGTTAAGTTTTATTCTTCTCCATAAGGAGGTGTATATATAGGAGTTTATATGAGTGTTTTACAAGGAAATAGATACAGTAATTAATTGGGATAATATCTCCTAATTATACAATGATTTGTCTACTATATAAAATAAGAACGTAAATCCCTTAATTAATCAAGGAAATAAATCTCCTTGATTAATTAGGAGACTCACGTCAACACTCCTCCTCAAGTTGGTGCATATATGTCACCAATGCCCAACTTGGTAAGTGAGTCATGAAATACACTTCCACAAACAACTTTTGTTAAGACATTTGCTAGTTGATCTTCTGATTTTACAAATGGTAGGCGGATGATCTTATTCTCAATTTTTTCTTTGATGAAATATCTATCCACCTCAACATGTTTGGTTCGATCATGTTGAACTGGATTATGGGCAATATCGATAGCTGACTTGTTGTCACAATGCAACTCCATTGGCTTTTCTGGCTTGAAGCTCAATTTTGTCAAGAGTCTTATGATCCATAATAATTCACAAATTCCATGAGCCATTCCTCGATACTCTGCTTCTGCACTAGACCGAGAAACCACATTTTATTTTTCATTCCGCTAAGTGATTAGGTTACCTCATACTAATGTAAAGTAACCAGAAGTACAACGTCTATCTGTAATGGAACCAGGCCAATTAGCATATGTATATCCAACAATTTCAAGATCTCCATTTTTTGAGAACATTAATAATTTCCCAAGAGCTGACTTTAAGTCTCTTAAGATCCGATCAATTGCATTCCTATGAGAAACACTAGGTGAATGCATAAACTGACCAACCACACTCACAATATATACAATGTCTGGTCTTGTGTGTGCCAGGTATATCAACCTTCCAATAAGACGTTGGTACTGTTCCTTATTGGTTGGTTCTTGGTCCATATCTTCACACAACTTGTGATTCATCTCCATAGGTGTGTCAGCCGGCTTACACCCAAGCATTCCTGCTTCAGTAAGTAGATCTATTACATACTTCATTTGAGACATAAATACCCTAGTTTTTGACCTTACTACCTCAATTCCGAGAAAGTACTTCGGATCACCTAAATCCTTCATCTCAAATTCCTGAGACAAATACTTTTGCAGCTTCAGTTGCTCTTCAGTGTCATTTCCATTTACGACTATATCATCTACATAAACAATCAATACAGTAAGTCTTCTTCCATCACGCTTCACAAAACTGGGTGTGATATGAATTACTCTGTGTATATCCAAAATTCTTCATAGATTTAGTAAATCTGCTAAACCATGCTTTGGGAGATTGCTTTAATCCATATAATGACTTTCTGAGCTTGCAAATGTGAATCTTATTGTAACGAGCTAAATTACATCTTGGTGGTAGGTCCATATATACTTCTTCTTCTTCTAAGTTTCCATGTAAGAATGCATTTTTGACATCAAACTGATGTAATGGACAATTGAAATTTGCTGCTAGAGACAATAGGACTCTGATAGTGTTAATCTTGGCTAATGGGGCAAAGGTCTCCTAGTACTCTATCCCATATCTCTGTGTACCCCTTTGCTACTAATCTAGCTTTATATCTTTCAATGGATACATCTGCTTTGAGTTTCACAATATAAATCCACATGCATCCTACTATCTTTTTTCCATGAGGTAAGGGCACGAGTTCCCATGTGACATTCATTTTGTGGGCTCGCATTTCTTCATTCATGGCTTCTTTCCATTTTGGGTCTTCTAATGCTTCAGTCACACTATTGGGGATAGATATGTCAGCCAACTATTTCACAAAGTGCACACATGCCTCTAATAATCTGCTGAGAGATATATAATTATTGATGATGTATTTTTCTTTAACTTTAAGATGTGCTTCATATTGTACTAGAGGTTTGCCACGGTTCTTCCTTTCTGGAAGCTGATATGTAGGCTCTGTGCCTTCTGAAATCAAACCATTATGGGATATTTCATTAGTGTTATCAATTTCAAGGAAAGATGTTACCTGAATGTGTTTCTCAACAGGTAATTGGTATGGTACTAGGGTTGAAGAATTCTCCGAAATGGGCAAAATCTCATAAAACAGTTCAATTTTCTCATCCGAGTTTGACAGCTTGAGACAACTGATCGTTTTCCTCTGTTACTGTTGCTTTGAAGCAGGTTCTCCGTGTTTGAGGAACTATAAGCGACAGGTCGCTTTGAAGTAGAGTGACATCTTGGGGAAAAAAATTGAGAATTTGAGGAGTGGTGGATTCTCGATTCTTCTCCTGTTCTGTTGAAAAATATAAGTCGTGTTCTCGAAATACAACATTCATAGAGGTATAGACCACTAGGAGGACGATAACATCGGTATCTTTTTTGATGAGGTGCATAGCCAATGAAAACACACTTTTCGGCTCGAGGATCTAATTTGCTTTGTTGGTGATCATGTAAGTGGACAAAAACAACACAGTCGAAAATTCAGGGTTCCAGGTTTAAGGTGAGAGGTATTTGGATATGATGGTGAAGTGTTTGAAGTGGTGTTTGGAAATTTAGGATACTAGAGGAAATCCGATTGATGAAGTACGAAAGAGAAAGGTACCGAAGAGAAAGGTACGAACTACTTCCAATAAATGTCTGTTCTTTCTTTCAACCACTCCATTTGTTAGGGAGTGTAGGGGCATGAGCGTTGATGTATGATGCCATGATCTTGTAAGAATTGGTTAAGATCATGGTTGAGAAATTCTTCGCCATTGTCAGAATGAAGAACCTGAATTCTGGCATGAAACTGAGTCTCCACCATTTAATGGAACTATTGAAACTTGAAACTGACTTCCCTTTTAGTTTTGAGAAGGGAAACCCAAGTCATGCGTGTGCCAATCATCTATAAACATGACAAACCATCAAGTTCCTGCCCTAGTGGCAATTTTAGTAGGTCCCCAAACATCAGAATGAACAAGAGAAAACTGAACCAAGCTCTTATTTGAACTTAATTGGAACGGGACACGATGGCTCTTAGCCAATTCACAAGTATCACACTGTAAGCTAGAAACATCAAGACTAGAAAATAATGATGGAAACAACTTCTTAAGATAACCGAACGAGGCATGCTTAAGACGTTTATGCCATAACCAAACTTTGTCTCTCTCCCCCTTAGAATGAGTTCCACTGGTTGTGAAAGCTTGACCAACCTTGGTCTCACTATCCGGTGCCCAATCCAAGTAGTAGATTTTGTCCCGCTGAGTACCACAACCAATTATCTTTCCCGTGAGGATATCTTGAAAAACACAATGATTCGACCAAAATGTTACAGTACACCCCAATGTAGTACTAAGTTGTGTAACGTATAACAAGTTATGGTCCAAGGATGGAACAAGCAATACAGAATCCAGATGTAGGGAAGTAGAGAGAGATAGAGAGCCCTCCCCAACCATAGGGGAGAAGGTACCATTAGCATTAGACATCACCGACGGAGTGGATGATTTACGACTAATAAGTTGGCCAAGATCAAATGTCATGTGATATGTAGCACCCAAGTTGAGAATCCATGTTGATTTTTGAGAAGATAAACTGGGTTAGCAAGATTGACTGCATGCTTCTGTAAGTTTGCAATAAGGGAGAGAATCATAGAGGGTCTTGACATCACAGCGAAAGTAAGATGTGATATGAGAATGTGAGGAATTTGATTGGAAGAATGTGATTTGAGGAATATTATGTATGAATTTGATGTAGGAATTTGATTTGAGAGGTGTGTATATAAGATTTGAGGGTATGTGTTTAGGGATTTTGATAAGAGGATTTGAGGACTTTAGAGTTGAGGGATTTGGTTTTGAGGAATTTAAATATGAGAATTTGATCTAGGGTTTTGGATTTGAATATGAGAAATTTGATATGAAGGTTTAGAGACAACCTAGGATCGATTGCTCTGATACCATGCTAAATTATAAACATGGTTTGAATACTTTAGGTTAAGTTTTATTCTTCTTCATAAGAAGGTATATATTGGAGTTTACATGAGTGCTTTACAAGGAAATAGATATAGTAATCAATTAGGATAGTATCTCCTAATTATAAAATGATTTGTCAACTATATAAAATAAGGAAGTAAGTCCCTTAATTAATCAAGGAAATAAATCTCCTTGATTAATTAGGAGACTCACGTTAACAGTCATTTTAGCTTTTGCCATCCTAACTTACCATTGTAATTATAGTAATTTTTCTAATACATGAAAAATTGAAAGATCAATGTGATGGTTATTGCATCTGTATTGGCAAAAAGTTCTATCAACATTTATTTCTATCAGCACCCAACATGCTTATCTCCTAAGACAGAAACACAATTCACTATATAAATTAATTATTAAATAATTGAAATTATGAGAAACCCCTAATTATCAAAGCTTTAGCAGCTTCATATTGCCTCTTTTTTTAAAAAAAAATTAAAATTAAAATTGTTCTCTTTGTTTGATAATACTTGAAAGTATAGTTAAAAGATGCACAAACAAACTAGTGCAACGACATGGATTTTGAAGAAAAAATCATAACCTAATTTTTACAAAAACTTAATATATAAAGAAAGAGAAGATGAAGACAAAGAGAAGAGAGAAGAAGCAAGAAGAAGCATATTGAGAGAGAGAGAGAGAGAGAGAGAGAGAGAGAGAGAGAGAGAAGATAGCAAAGAAGAACCCTAAGGACAAGACGATGGAAATAGTGTACAAAGTGTGTTTTTTCCCTAACTTTATAATTAAGCGTGTATTATCTAAATCATGGTGTGTAGGTTGTATTAGTTAGAGTATTAAAAGCTCAACCCGTTTAACATAGTTAGGTAATTAAATAATACAAGTTGACACCAAACAACTGACATGGATTATTTACTCTTATACAGAGTCTAATACGATGTACCAAACATTCAAAACTAATGCGAACAAAAGTCATACTAAAACTACTGGCCCACATCACCACAATTAACTATAAGCCCAAACAAAGCCCACAAACTCAAGATAACCAAAACCCTAAAACAACTCATGAGCCTAAACAAATCCTACCACCACCACCTGAAGAAGCGTTGTCGTGGCCACACCCATCACCGCATCTGTAATAGATCTGGGGAAAATATGATTTCCATCGATCTACCTGTAAAAGTGAACAAATAAATGAAAAACAACAACCTTGCTAAAAAAACAATTGGGTGATTTACGGTAACCTCCGTCAAAGAAAATGTAGAATTAAATTTAGAGAACATGAGCGACGTTAGAGAGTAGGTTTTGGGAGAAGGATTTGATTGAGAACATAGACTAAAAGAGTGATGAGGAACTTCAATCTAAGCATGCCTAAGAACAAATCACCACAAGGGATTTTTTTAATTCAAAACGCCCAAGTGGACTTATTCACTAACCTAAAAGGAAAAGATGAGAAGTGATGAGGGGGTAGGAGGGGTAGTGATGCTTTTTCCTCCTCCCCCTTTATAGAGTTTTCCTTTAGGACTCACAAAGGAAGAGAATTGCTAAAATTTATTTGTTAGAGCACTTCAGCAATTAGTACATATTTTATCAATATTGAAAAATGTCACAAATTCCGAATCTTGGTCTCCATTGATTTTTTATTAAAATTAGGATTAACTACACTTTAGTCTCTAGAGGTTTAATGTCAGTATCGAAATAGGCCCCAAGGTTTCATTTTAATCAATTTCTTACCCAACATTTCTAAATATTACCAATTTACCCTAGCCGTTACATTGACCGTCAAAGTCAGACATTAAATGCTGACGTGGTAGTCGTGGGACCCACCTCATAACAAAACAACAGTTAGAAAGAGACGAGACAAAGGGCAATTTCTGAAGAAAAAAACACACGTTCACCTTCTCTCTCCAACGCACGGGTTCCAAGGCGTGCTTCGATTACCGTGATTGGAAAATCAAGAAACTCAGTTCCTAAGTTGTGTTCGTGTACTCGAGACAGACATAAAGGAGAGGGTTTGAGGGTTTGTTCGTGTTTTGGAGTGCAAAAATTTGAAATATACTACAAAAATCATACTGAAACAGAGGTTTCTAAAAGATCTGAAGAATATGAGTTGGGGCCTTTCGAAGGATATGGAGAACCTTTCTGACGTATGGCTTATCGTTCTAAGGTTCTTGGCAGATGATGTTTTCAAGTGAAAGTTTCGAATAGAGTCAGTTTCGAGTTTGGTGTCGATCTGAAAGTTTGGCTTTTATAATGGATTGTGAGTTTCGAATTAGGTGTCGGTATCACTGTGTCTATTTAATTGGTAGATGGAATGGTGTGAATGGTAGGTGGTATGCGGAAGTAAACGTTGGCTTTTGTATGTGGTCCTACAACTACTGGGAATCTTACCTTTTGTTTATGTGTGTACTGACATAGAAAGTTTGTATTTGTATATGTGTGTTAGTATTTCTCTGTTTGTATTTGTATTTGTATTTGTATTTGTATGTGTGTATTTGTAAACGGGATTACATGTATTTTTTTTTGGTAAAATTGGTAAAATTCATGTGTGGCTTTCGACCTGCAGGGGATGAGGTAGGATTTTCTATTCAAATGTACCACAATGGTGAAATAAGAGGTAACTATTATATGAATGAGTTTGTTGATTGGTTTGATTATTGTGATAAGGATAGAATGTCAATGACTGAGATAGATGTCATGGTCAAGGAGTTAGGGCACGAAGGTTTGATTAACTACTGGTACAGTATTCCAGGTGATAGTTTTGATGGTGGCCTAGTTAAGCTGAGTAAGAATACATATGTCTTAGACATGCTAGTATTTGTGCCAGACACTAGGTTGATAAATATATTCCTAGAACATGTCTTGGCATGCAGTCAAGAGCAGTTTTACAGTCAAGTGGGTTCAAACATATTTTTAAGTTTGGATAATGAATTTGGGACCAACACTGGGGTAGTGATTCAAGAGCGTGACAATTATGGTGCCATTGTTCCAGTGGGTGGGGGAGCATCCTGGGTGCAAAAGGTGAAAAAAAACAAGTGTTGTAATAGAAGAGTTGAATGAAGAAGGGTTGAATGAAGATGGGTTGACTAATGAAGCTTTTAAACAAGGCAAAGAAACTGCCACTGTGAATAATGAGGAGAATTCTGACAAGGGCCAAGAAAAGCCAACTGAGGGTTGTTGTGATAAAGGTAAAGGCAAGGATAAAGACATGTCACATAGGGTGAAGCGTGCTTTTGGTAAAAAAAGATGTGGCAGTTTGAGGAGGACAAATACTGTTCATCATGAACACAAAGTTGTGGAATGAAGGGTTGATGGCGTCAGGATCGAGTTTCAAATGCATTGCATGATGTTGAGAAGTGGAAGAAGATTGGCAAATGCTGCAGACTTTGAAGATGAAGATGATGATGCTTTTGATAGTGAGGACTCAGATTATATGATCCCAAGAACTTTAGTGAAGATGAAGATGATGTTTTTTTTTATTTTTAATGAATGGGTGGATGACCAAATTGAATGGACAGGGGTTAAGGAAACTAGGAATGAGCCTACTCCTAATTGGCCTACAAATGTTGAATTGGATTCTAAAGATTCTGAGGGCAAGGATTATGCCAAGTATAATTATGATGAGGAAGTTGATAAGAATTGGCCAGAGTTCAATGCTGCAATTGACATGACAGATCCGAAGTTTGAGATTAGGATGTTGTTTATTGATTGTAAGGTGTTTAGGGCAGCTGTCAGAGAATACTCCATCTTGCAGAATAGGGATGTAGTGTTTATTAGGAATGAAGCTTTGAAACTGAAGGTAGTTTGTGGGGACCCAGATTGTGGATGTATGATATATGCTTCAAAAATGCAACATGAGAACACATTGCAAGTGAATACATATGTAGGTGAGCACACATGTACACAGCTATGGGAGAACCCTACTGTGAAGTCAACATGGATAAGCAAGAAATATGTTGACACTTTGAAGTCCAATCCCCAGTGGCCAATCAGGTCATTCAAGCATACTGTTAAGAAGGATTATAATACAGGGGTGTCAAGACAACAAGTGTATAAGGCAAAAGATAAGGCACTAAAGCTGATTGAGGGCAGTTTCAATGAACAATATTCAATAATTTGGGATTATTGTGAGGAATTAAGGAAGAGTAACCCAGGAACCACAATAATGGTTAAGTGTGATTTCCAACAACAGTTGGGGCAATCAATGTTTCAAAGGTTGTATGTTTGTTTAGGAGCTGCTAAGGAAGGCCTTCAAAGCTGGGTGCTGACCTATTATAGGTTTAGATGGGTGCTTTTTGAAGAGTGTTTATGCAGGGCAACTGTTAACTGTTGTGGTTATAGACGCCAACAATGAAACCTGGGTAATTGCTTATGCAGTTGTGAAATCAGAGTGCAAGGATTCTTGGAGTTGGTTTCTAGAGCTATTGGTTAAGGATTGTCAAATTGTTAATCAATTTGGCTTCACCTTTATATCCGACAAACAAAAAGGTTTACTGCCTGCTTTTGAGCAAGTGGTCCCTAATTGTGACCACAGGTTCTGTGCACCTGTTTTCCAACTATAGGGTGCTTTTCAAAGCAAAAATCCTCAAAGACAAGTTTTAGGAAGCAACATATGCAACCACTGCCCCTCACTTTACAAGGGCCATAGAAGACTTGAAAAAACTGTTAAAGGATGCATATGAATGGCTAATCACTCCAGATAAACCTGTTTGGGCCGAAAATATGGCACACCCAGTCCAAAAGACCAAGCCCATGTTTATCCTGGACAGCCACCAGCATTCTTTGAAAATTGGGCGAAAATCTTGCAAACCCAGCCCAAAATCAAAGAACCCAGGAAATCCAAAAGGGCAAACCAAGACTGATCAAATTAGCAAGAAAAGATTGGGCTTAAAAAAAACCAGCTTTTTGAAGGAGCCCACCACTAACGCAGATCAGATTAAAAATATCACAGGATTAATTAAAGCTTATTTTTTAGGAACCCACGTGACTACCAGAAATAGAAAAGTCAACAAACTCAACTGAGTTGATTGGGAGTTAATTAAAACAGGCAGAGTGGCAAAGGAAGGACATCTCTGGATAAATCGGAAGATCAAAGTCCTCTCTCACATGTATATATATATTCAGAGATATTTTCTCTATTCCATATAGGGTGATTGTCCCAAGAGATAAGCAGCCTTGTTATTTAAAGAAGAAGATAAGCAGAAGGGCAGAGAGTTGTTCAAACAGGAAATCAAGCTAACTATCACGGTTTGACATCTCACAAGGGCAGTTGGGATTAAAAAGGAGTTAGGTTCTCTTTCAAAAACAGAGAAGTGACTATTGAGAGCTCGACTGCCAAAAAATTAGATAAAATTCCTTTTTCTTGTGTTTTTAAAATTAAAAAGATCTTTCCTAGAAAATTGCCGCCCATTATTAAAAAAATTAATTACCCTGCTCTAGAAAACATTTTTTCTATAAAAATAAGAGAGGGTGAACAGATTCAAGGAGACTAAACAACAACAATAATCAAACAAACAACTCAAAAATCAACCAAAAAGCCCACTTGAATTCCAAGTGAAACCAGCTTCAGATCAGAATTCCCAAGGTTCATACTTAGAAAAAAGTCAATCAAAACGAAATTTCTCTCGTTACAAATTTGGTTCAGCAAAGAATCAAGACAGGTAGAGCTTGAGCTTATTCCCAAACATGAAAACCTCAACAAATTTTTCACAGGCAGTCTCTAGCCCACTAAAGTCCTCGAGAACAGCCACTTCCTTGTAGATCAAGAAACCAAGTTCGCCCACTCAAAGTCTCACAAAAGCTTGAAGTACATTAAAGCTTTGCTGAATTAAACTTTGTATCGATTTACTGAAGCTTAGCAATTGAAGTTGTCAACCCACCCATGCATTTCCAGCCCATCCCGGATCGAGCCTTCTATCCGCATGAAATGAATTTTCAATTGTCCTTTCATCTTTCTAGCATGAATATTTATTTTTTATAGTTTTGTAAAAGCGCTTATGCCCAAGACAGTTTAAATTTCATCAACCATTCTGGCCAGAACAACCTCTTTATACTGAGATAAATTGTTAAAGTCCTCACTAGTCTGAGGCAAGAAAAGAACTTACTTGGGAGATATTCCTCACCCAAATTCACAATCGTTTGTTTGCAGAAATCAGTAACTTGGGGCGCAAGTTATCCATTCTAAACTAAGTCTGCTAGGATCTTCATTGCTAGCAGTGGCACGCTCGCACACCAAAGAAAGTTGACTTGTTGACCAATCAATAGTTCACAAGGCAGTGGGGAACTTTGCCCTTCCACCACAGGAGTAAACGCAAAACGGGTGAACAAAACCTCAAAGGCATTGGTTCAAGTCACACTTCAACACTCATTTGAAGTGTGACATGTTGTTGAATAATCTTTTCGAGTCTTTCAATGCGACCATATTGGAATGTAGGGATAGAACAATGCTGTCAATGTTTGAGTATATTAGATGTAAGGTGATGAGGAGAATACAAGGAAGAATGGACAAAATGCTGACATAGAACATGCCTATCTGCCCAAGGATATTTAAGAAGGTGGAGGGAAATAAAGCCAAGGCAGGTGCTTGTGTGGCAATTATGGTCAAGTTGAGGTAAATTCCAAGTGTCAGCTGGTGGCCACGCACAATATATTGTGGACTTGGAATTGAGAACTTGTTTTTGTAGAGCTTGGGATTTGCAGGGATGGCTTTGTGTTCATGCTATTGCAGCCATAAATTATAAAGGGGGTACTAATGTCATGGATTTTGTGCATGACTTCTATTTGACATCAACTTACTTGAAAACATAAGAGAATCTCATATGTGGGATAAGAGTGACTTTCCGCCATGTCTTCCTCCGTCTTACTCTAAACAGCCTGGAAGGCCGAGAAAATGTAGAAACAAAGAAGAGGGAGAGCACAATGGCAAAATGAAGATGAGAGCGTCAAGCAACCAAGCTGAAACTGCATTGTCTTGCATTCCCAACACACAGGACTCTCTCAAATATGGGTAATGTAGTAAAAGGGGCACAATAAGAGGACTTGTCATAGGAATCTTCCCCCAAAAGCCAAACCTGCAACTAAAAGGAATAATGGTACTGAAAATACCAGGTATGTCAACTCAATCTTGTTCAATTCTATCCCTTAATAACCCTAAGCTTTTGTTGCTAACTGATGTAGTTTTTATGTTGTAGACCACTATTGATCCATCTGACGCATCCACTCCAGCCGGTGGTCTAAGCACCTTAAAGCAAAGATCCAAGCCTCCAAGGCGTGTGCAAAAAGGGAAGCCTCTGGTAAGTAACTTCTCTTCATGATGGTTATTATCAATTTTCTTAAATTTTCAAATAAAAGGTTAACATCCTAAACATTTTGCAGCCAAAACCAAGTAAGAAAGGACATGCCACTTTCGAAGCACAACCAGCCTCAACTTCATGTCCTCGTGCATCAACTTCTGTTTCAATTGCAGGATCAAATGTTGTAGATTGAAGCTCACTGAGAAAACTATTTGATGACTCACCTTTTTTTGTTAGACTGGTAGTTTGTAATTAGGAGGTTTTTGTTTTTGATAAATTGGTCCTGTATAACTTAAGTGCTGACTTTTTTTTATGGATGTAATGGCATTCACATAAGCCTCAACCACTGTGAATGCAAATACATCCACTGAAACTGTCATTTTGAAAAGAATTTGAATGAATATGAAATATGTACGATATGCAATGTTATTATCTGGCTATTTTGAACCCATTTTGAATGCAGAATTTTCTGAGTTTTTGGGTTGCCACTTTACTTCATTATTTTTGTCATTCACTTGATTGTTCCAGGTGCATCCATTTTCTAACTTCCCTACTACATTGTTTTTGGCATTCCATTTTCTACAAATTTTGCCATTCCATTCACTTCATCAAGTTACAAAAAGTCAGCAATTAAGCCCTTAAGCCTTACTCCATAATCCTTAACCCTAAACCCTTACATAACAATTAAACCATTACAAAATGCTATTAACAACCCAACACTTACAAAATCACAGAATCAACAAAACAACCCATAAACAATTCATTCATTCAATGGCAGAAGCTAATTCCAAGCTCCTCTTTTTGTTCACTCCACATCCATACATCCCTCCCAAAATGATGCTTGCAAATAGAACCCACGAAGCCACCAACAACACCCAAACGACCTTTTCTCTTTGTCTTGCCTTTGCCACTAACTTCTCCATTATTCCGAGATTTTAGAAGCCTAGGAATCACGCCTTTGACCATTCACACATAGCCGGATCAAACCATGCCCTGAATTGACAGCCCTTAAAACCCTTCTTAGTCTCACGTACCTTTGCTGCACACATGGAAAATCGCCTCCCATGATTCAAATATGTCCAAGAGGTTCGAATTGTAGCAGCCTTTCCGCACCAACACATCGGCGCCTCTTCATCCATTTATGCCAAATCATTTCCATCTCAAAACTGAGTTTCTTCTATTTTCCAAGCCTCCTTGGAACTCGTGCTTTGGAGAGAGAAGGCGACCATTTGTTTGTTTGTTTGTTTGTTTTTTTTTTTTTTCTGAAATTGCCCTTTGTCTCGTCTCTTTCTAACTGCTGCTTGGTTATGAGGTGGGTCCCATGATAAGTGTATTATTTCCTATATTTTTACACCTTTTATATGTAGGTTTTGTGGGGAAAGTTAATTAAAAAGAGTATTATTACTTTACTTTCCTTATTTTCAGCTATTCTGCGCTCTTGGAAGGATTTCAACTGAAAATCAACTTTTCGAATGCATTTTAGTGCAAGACCAATTGTAGAAGAAAGCTAAGACATTGAAGATCATTGTATCAAAGTTTCATAATTTTCTCCAAAAGACCTGCAAGTCAAGACAGCCTGTTGAAATCAGAACTGCACTGCTGTTGAAGATTTGAATAATTTTTCCTAGTGGTGTGTAATATATGCTTGGAAAGCTTAGAGATAAAGCTATGTTTCTCATATTTTTCCAGAATTTTCTAGGAAGTGGAACAACCCCAAAACGTGCGTGTTGGCTGACGTGTTTCCAAGTCAAATAAGGATTCTTTCCTAGTTTGTTTCCTTAATTGTTTGAGATTTTGTTTTGCTTTAGGAGAGTTTTTCTAGACCTTTTTGAAGTAGGGTTTAGTTGTTTTATACTATATAAGGTCACCCTAGGATCTCTTCATGGTCATACAACCAGAGAAATATGAATTTGCTGCTGCATTATTTGAGGAGCTTTTGAAGGTGTTCCTGTGAAGATTCTGAAGATCAAGTCCATCGCCAAATTGGTTTTATGACAATAATTCTCTTGTTTATATTTTCTTCTGTCATGAACTAAGCTAGGGCTACGATGTAGCCTAACCATGAATACTCAATTTTATAGTTATATTAATTCCTTATTATTATCCCATGTTGAGTATTTGTTACTTAATGATTTAAATATCTAGCTAATATTTAATTGATGATCCAAGCGGAGACCGAGAGGAGATGTTTGGTGTTTGCTTCTTGTAACAAATACCATGACTTGAATGAGTGCCCGAGAGGGACTAACATGACTCATGCGTTTTCTTGTAGGTTCTCATAGAACTTAATGGGTTCTTGGTTTTCTAAACGAGAATGGGTTGTTAATTGAGAATACTTTTGGTTGAGCCCGAGAGGGGATATCGAATGAATTAGGAGCAGGGATAGTAATTAGGGTTAATTGGCTATAAAATTAAGTAGAATTGGTTATGGTGAAATCGGATGCTCTAGTGTCTCATCATCTTAATTTTCTATCGTTAATTAAATTGTTATTTTTCATAATTGTTTTAGCTTTCTTGGGCTTTCGAAATGTTGGGTAAGAAATTGATTAAAATGAAACCTTTAGGACCTATTTCGATACTGATACTAAACCTCCAGGGACTAAAGTGTAGTTAATCCTAAAATTTAAATTAAAAAATCTAACATATCTATGCCGTGTGAAAATGGTCTGCCTAAATTATCCTAATTGGAGCACCCATGATGATCCGTACCGTACACAAGCCAAGCCACTAACAAGTCTCGCTCCCTTTGTTGAACTAAAATTGCCACCAGTGAACACAGGGAGAATAAGATTGCCAAAACTCAGAAGTGAGTGAGAGTAGTAAAAGATAATAATGTTGATAACGGTCAGAGGAGCCTTTTCTTCTTCTCCGCTTTGCTTCAGCAACCCCCATAGCCATAGCTTCTCTTATCTTACTTCCAAAGCCTCTCCAAGACTGAAAAGATCAGTGTGCAAAGCCAGCTTCTCTGTTCAGAGAAAACCCAACACGAACAGCACTACATCTTGGAAGCTTGGCGTTCTCTCCAACCGGTATGCCATACCCTTTTCAGCTTTTTCTTCCTAAATGAAGTTTTTTGCCCAATAATTTCTCAATTCGGGCTTCTTTGATGGGCTTCTAGAGTTTTCTCTATAATGGGTTTTCGGATTTTGGTGTGTTATGGTATGCATGTTCTTAATTTGAATACTTAACTGCACTATAACGGTGCTATAATCTATCTCTGTCTCGTTGTGCGTTTACTCTCTAATATCATTACAGTTCTCCACACACAAGTGCAGCAATTGGAATGAAAAGAAATTGAAATTGATGGTCTTGATTAGAGAACATTGAGATTCGAAAAAATTGCCACTATTTTTGAACAAGTTGTAGCCTGAATGTCATGATTATCCAATTTTTTAAGCGAAAGCAAAGTAATAGTTTTGGAGAAGTTTCCTTCAACTATCAGCAAATGGAAACTTGATTGAAGTTTTATTAAAGCATTGGGATAAAACTGCTCTTAATTTAATGTCTAAGTGAATCCCAATTCACGTTTTAAGTTTTATTAAAGATTTCATTAGAGGATATAAAGATAGAAACTGACATTGTCGGGACAAAAACCTGTCGTTGTCAGGATTGTACGTACGAATATACTGCTACTGTGAAAGGTATTTACATTAGATGATTGTTTATGTAGAATCACAATTATAAGGCCAGAAAATGAAGAAACATACTTTACATTTGGATACTTTTTTCTGCACCAATTTGGACAGTATAATACTTCAGGGAGACTACTAATTTATGCATTTGGAATCATCTAACTAAGGATGATCTGTCTAGTTCTTTTGTTGATTGTTTTCATATCAAAGTTTTTGCCATCTTATTCTACGAGGCATATTGTGAGTAGTGCATCTTCGACCATTGAATCTTGCAATGCATTGCTATCAAAGTCTACTTTGTCCTCTTGAAATGTAGTATGAATTCAATTTGTTCTGACTCCAATTTAAAAGAAAAGAAAAAACAAAGACGGGATAAAGTATTCCATATAACGATAAGCTGATTTATACATATTAATATCGAATTCGTTTCCCCTTGTTGCTGTTTTAAATTACTTTGCAGCACTGAAGCCCCAGTTTTTGATCCTTTGGGCATCAATTCAGATTGCAATTCTGGTCTAAATGCTACCTGGGAAAGTTTCCTAGGCCTATTATCACAAAAGTTAGAGAGTGCCTCCAATTCAAAGAAGGAGAAACCTACTTCAGCTAGAGGATTGGCAGGTTTGTTTCTTGATGCATAAATTTCAATTCAGATCTTTAGATCTCTTCAGTTTGCAATTGATATTTGTAGTTTTCAGCAGTTGATTAGGATACTTTGACATTCACAGCTGCAATAGAGGATAGTTCCATTGATTTTGGAGACTTCTTCAGAGGCCCATTACCAGGAAAGTTTCTCATGCTGTTGGCATATCTGGCCTTATCTCGACTTGGAATATATATACCTCTTGGTGGGGTAAATCGTGAGGCTTTTGTTGGAAATTTGGACCAGAACAGTTTATTGAGCACCTTGGATTCATTTTCTGGAGGAGGTATTGGCAGACTGGGGATATGTTCACTGGGTATTGTTCCATTCATCAATGCTCAGATTGTCTTCCAGCTTCTTGCACAAATTTATCCCAAGTTACAGGATCTTCAGAAAAGAGAAGGTGAAGCAGGAAGAAAGAAAATTCTGCGGTATACTCAATATGCTTCAGTTGGTTTTGCCATTGTCCAGGTTAGGGAGTCGAGCCTGCTTGTTTTGAGATTGAGTATGAGCTTGCAGTTTACAAGTTGTGAGCGTTATAGAAGTTTAATTGCTGCATTCATTAATCAAAATGATTTTTTCAGTGACAAATTGTGTTTTGATGACAGCACTTAGAACTTGCATTATAATAGCTGTTGGCATACTCATTATTGTTTTGTTAGAAGTATCCCTAAGAACCATTCAGTTAAATATACCTACAGAATAGGGTTGTATTGATTAGTAAAACAGCAACACTAATTATGTAGTCATCATGGCGACATTGGTGGTACTGGTGTCAACGTGACAGTGGTTGGGTGATAACAGTGGCCCGGTCATGGTGTTTGTATCATCCCATACATGTGTAAGGATGAAGATGTCGGTATTGATGGGAAATATTGGTCGTACATATTTATGGAAATATTGATATTGTTAAAATTCACGAAAATAATGGAAATTATGTTAGCAACATTTGAATTCTGTTAAACATATATATCCATGATAATACATGACACATAGGAGGAACTGGCACATGTATGTTCTTGAAATTTGAATTTTATTGTCCAATAACATCTTAATTTGATTAACCATAGGCATAACTATTCTAAGGAATAAATTTGATTTTTTTCTTTTTTATTTATAAATTTTATCACAACACACCACATGACAATTTATCTGAATTACTTAAGTGTCCATAGCTATTATTCCGACTGCTAAATTTGTATACCATTTCTGAAGACTTATTCATTTACCCAATTAAATTAATCCAGAATAATAAACACAACAAAAAGCATTTGAAACTATGTCAGCAATTCAAACCGATGATAAAATCCGTCAATATCTTGTTGACATATCGCCGAAAGTTCGGAGATATGTTTCCACCCTTCAATCGATATCAGTGGTTTGTAAACATGGAAATTTTGAATGGAACATTGGTGTGTAGATGGATATTTTCGTCCTTTTTAGTAAAAGCAATGCTGTGTCAATGGTGGCAGGAGTTGTAATTGGAGTGGTGGTTTTGAAATTTATGGAAATAATGACTTGGTAATTGATTTTAATAGTGGTAAATAACAGGATGGAATGTTGGTATGTGAAGTCAATTTTTATTCCACTGTTCTTGTATGATTGTAGTGTTGGTAGTTGTGGTTGCAGCATCTGCAGCCAAGGTGGTAGTAATAATTGGCATTAGAGGTGGTCAAGGTTTTGAGCATCATTTTAATGGCAGTAGTGCTGCATCAACTTTATGAGAATATCACAAAAGTGATGGTGGTAGAAACGTGTGGGACTTTTGATTCAACTTCACCATTGACTCTGTGGCCTGTTGGCCTGACTGGGCTCAGTCAATACCAGATAGTTAGCATGTATGCAGACACACACACACACACACACACACAGAGTCATTCCCTAAAGAGGATGTGGTGGACATACGTCCTCTTCCCTGAAATGCGGTCCAGTGATCACCTTTCATTTTTTATGTTCTCATTTATGGATGATCCCTGTAAAAAGTCAGTCAAATCTGAAATTGTTTAGTCATTTGATGAACATCATCCTTATTTCAGTTTATCCAGAAACACCCTATTTGTCACAATTAAATGAGAAAAAAAAAAGGCCACTGATTAGGCTAATTTTTTGCATGATACTTCAATCGAGAATAACTTATCATTAAATTACTTTGTGCGGTGGTTCTAACAAGTGCTTCTACAGGTTTCTTAAAATGCGGAAACCCACTTTAGAGAATTGTTGTATATATATTATAAATTATATTTAATTGAGATATATTATAATTTAGACAGACCTGCCTGTACACAGATGGTCATAGTTGTGGACTGCTTATTTGTTATAAAACTAGCCTATCCCAGCTTGTTGAGTGTTTGACCGGAGGACCACCCTGTACCATTTTGAGAGGGGGCCAGCCTGGCTTCACTCAACCCTTTGATGAGGCTAACATGTGACCTTATTTATTTTGGCAAAAGAAAAAAAGCAACTGTCAAAAAAAAAAAAATTTAATTTTTTGAACGATTAAATGATATGAAAGAAAAACCTATGCATGATTATAATCATCAAGATTTTTAATGATCAAATGGCGGACAATTTTGTTTTGTGAGGCTTTGTACAGATCGTAGGGCAAATGGTGAATACTGGATTCTACCAACGGAGGACAGCCTGGGAGGATAAACTGTGAACATACTGTTCTGGAAATTCCTTTATGTATATCAACAACTCATTAATGAAAATAATGTGCACAACCTTTTAATAATTATTATTGTTATGAGCTATTTCATGTTTTGTACTTATATTTACCTCTTTTTACTCGAAGGCAATTGGCCAAGTGTTCTACCTTCGCCCATATGTCAATGACTTCAGTACAGAGTGGGTTCTCTCTTCTGTTACCTTATTGACGCTTGGCTCAGTATTGACGACGTACATTGGAGAACGGATCTCAGACCTAAAACTTGGAAATGGCACATCTCTTTTGATATTCACAAGTATTATATCATACTTTCCAGCATCTGTTGGTAGAACTGTAGCACAGGCATTTCAGGACGGTAACTATGTTGGACTTGCTGCCATAACCGTCTCCTTCTTTCTGTTGGTCCTTGGAATTGTATATGTTCAGGTAAATACCTCTTTTGTTACAAAGATCTGCTTTCTGGATGTGGAGAAGCATTCACAATGATCTAAACAAAGGGTTTCAGGAAGCAGAGAGGAAAATTCCACTTAACTATGCCTCAAGATACAACAGCAGCAGAAGTGGAGGGCTTCAAAGATCTGCTTACCTACCCTTTAAGGTTTGTACTTCAGCTTCTTAACAATAGTCTGGACATACTTGGAAACATTTGAAACTAGTTAGTGAGGGATCTCTATCGTATAAAAGTGAAATATCTTTTATACAAACCCTTTCGCGGCAGTCCACAAAACAATTCCTTAATCTGATGTTTCTTGTCAAAAGATTGATAGTAACAACTGGATTGAGACAATATCCATGTTTGATAGTATTATTGGCGGCATTGTAGAACTACAACATTGTCACTGACTCTCCAATCTCAGCAATAAGATTCTGGATACTTTCTAATAAACTAGGAGTAGTAGCAGTATTTTTCTTTTCAGTTCCTAACAAGAGTTTTATCTTGAACGATAATGATCATTTTAGATTTTAGTCTAGTCATTGACTTTTGATATTATGGATGTTCCGTCCAATGCACCTTTTGCTATCCTGAATATTGGCTGCGCATTGAGATAGATGTGTCTGTGTGTGTATATATATATTTGATGGATTTGCTTTCGATTTTATGGCGAATTCGAGGTTTAGGGTTTATTTTATTTGGAGGCAGCACATACTACAGAGCTATTGGCGTGTTTCAAAGGGGTATATTGTGAATTTGTTAAGAGTTTTAAGTTCCTGGGACTGAAACGGCGTTGTTTGAGTCCATAAATTTTTCTTTTTAAAAAAAGCCCATTTCGTGCATGCTACAACTCTACAGCGTCGATGTGTATGCTATTTGGCATGTAAATAGTTTACGCTATTTGGGAACTTTGCGAACCAAAAAGGTTGTTGGTACCGTGACTGGCCAAGCAACCAACTCTGCCAAACCAACCACGCGTCATATGTTGAGAGGCCATCTCCTTGGCCAATGAAGTACTATCACCAGGAGCAATAACAAGAAGTCTCACATCGACTTATTGTAAGAAGAGGGAACCATCCCTCACCCATAAAAGGGGACTACTCTCCACCTTGTATCTCTCTCTCCGAATCCCTTTGTTTTCATTCTTGCTTTATACTTTATATTGCATACTGCTTGTATTTTCTCTAATTTACAGAGATCATATTTTCTTTCCTTATGCCAGATTGCAAAAATATATTTAATTTTTGTAGTTATCTAATTAATCCAACTAAACAGGTGAATAGTTCTGGAGTTATGCCAATAATATTTTCTACGTCATCATTAGCTCTTCCTGGTACTCTAGCACGCTTCACTGGTTTAGCTGCATTGAAGAATACTGCAGTGGCTTTAAACCCAGGGGGTAAGAATTGCACTTTTTAGTGGTGGTAGTTGTTGAACATGAACAGTTCATAAGATAAATGAAGAGCTATATTTTGGCTTATATACCATCTTCATTTCAACTGACATGATCGGGCTTCAAAAGCTGCTACATGTTTCCACAATTCTCCTATATTGTTCTAGACATCTGGTGCATCATCAAACAGTTTGCTCTGTCAACTTCTTCTAAATTAGAACTTGACAGTCTTCTTGATTATGAACCGCAGATGCCTTATTCCTTCCCAATCTTTAATTGTAACTGGACTTTGGTATTAATAGTTTTTTTTTCTTTTTTTGTTTGGTCTTATTTTATCAAGGGATCCTCTCTTTACAGAGTTCTGAGATGAAACTAGTATGTTTTGTGGTTAAATTCTCATGAATTTCCTTTTTGGAGGCTGTAATTATAGCATCCATGGTAAGGACTGGATTAATAAACTGAATGAAGAGGAAACCTTCGCTGTTTAATTAGCACTTACTTTCTAGTTTTAGCAGTTGGAACATTGGATAGCCTAAAATTTTCAGCTAACTCTTTGTAGGTTCTCTCTATCTCCCCACCAACATCCTCTTAATAGCCTTCTTCAACTACTACTACACTTTCCTACAGTTGGATCCTGATGATGTGAGTGAACAGTTGAAGCGCCAAGGTGCATCAATTCCACTCGTACGACCGGGTAAAAGTACAGCTGCATTTCTGAAGACGGTAATTTTCTTCTTTATTTATCTAGTTATTTGCATTACAAGTTCGGAGTGTTTAATCAGTCAGCTTGATATTCAATTAGCCATACGGAATCTCGTTCTGGAGTTATTTGTGATAATGCATAAGTAGTGTTGTTTCATTGTTTTTTCATGTGATGTCCATTTATCAACTTGTGAAGTGGCATCAACCATCAACCTGTGATGCACAGAATGTGAAAATTATAAGCATCTGGTTGTCTATATTGGAAGTCTGATTAGTTGCATGCTAACAATCAGTTATCATGGATAACTCATGGATTGCTGAACCTCTTAGCTATTTACCTTAATGAGTTTTCTTGGATGTCCACTGGTAACTGGTTGCAGTCCTTTTATATTACCGATTAAAAAAGGAGACTAATTTGTAATGCTTCGGGATTTTTCCCCTTTCCAATAGCACTGTAGTGAATCTATTTGCCTTGTGCTGTGAGAATGTGGAAAAAAATAAAAAATAAAAAAGCCTAGTTTCAAGTTTTGAACACACGGAATTCTTGATTACCTTATCTCTGGTTGCCCTCTCTCTCCCTCTCTCTTGTAAATGTAAAATTATAATATATAAAAATCTGATATTATGTCTTTGTTTTTCTTTAGAGTAATGCCTACTAGTATAGTATATTCATGGCTTCAAGGTTGATTCTCAAAGCATTTTTTTACCCACCATCCTGATCGAATTCATATTTATTTATTTATTTTCAGTTACAATTCAATTCAACTTTAAGTGAAGATTATTGCTAAATAGTAATTTGCTTCTAAGTTCTCTCCATTATATGTCATTTCTTCCTTTGTGCAGTGCTGTGTATCTCATCATTTAATCCGTTGTGAATGCACTGGTTTTCTATCAGAACACTTGACAATCATAATGAAAGTTAGATCTTGTTTGCTAAAATTGGCATGGATTTGTTAATGCCTTTTGACGGTTTGATGTAGGTTCTAAGTCGAATATCAGTTCTTGGTTCAGCCTTTCTGGCAATCCTAGCTGCTGGTCCTTCTGTGATTGAACAAGTCACACACCTGACTGCATTTCGGGGATTCGCTGGCACTTCTGTTCTCATTCTTGTTGGTTGTGCAACTGACACTGCGAGAAAAGTTCAAGCAGAGATAATATCCCAAAAGTACAAGAACATAGAGTTCTATAACATCGATAAGTTTGGCCCATAATGTATGACAGATTAAGAGCTTAGCCGATGTACAAAGGATACAATGTATGTAAAAGAAATATGTAATGGGACATTGGGATGTGGCTCGTCATGTAGAGTTTCATATGTTAGACATGTAGAAGTTGATTCTAAAGTTGAAAATCTCTCCAAATTGAGTGTCCATAACTAAAGCCAACCGAAACTTGAACGGCAATAACTGGCCCAGAAAACTTCGCCCACATGTACGAGTAGAAATGTCTTTCAATTCCACTTGGACTGTACGAGTAGAGATGCCTTTCAATTCAAATTGGACAGTACCTTTTGCTAGAGACACCATCAATCATCATGTCAACTAGCTAAAGTCTGCAGTTGCGAATCTAAGAATTTTACTTCCGATGGTCAACGTGTAAAATGCCAACTAGGAATTTTACTTCCGATGGTCAACGTGTAAAATGCCAACGAACATTTTGGAGAAAAGAGACTCATACAACTGAAGGGCTAATTCTGGCATTTAGCGTTATAATTTGATTTTTATTTATTTATTTATTTTTTTTTTTTTTTTTGTTTTGTGTTATTCACATGATGAGCAAATTCCCCCCCCCTAGTGGAAATTATGCACTATTTAAACATATAAACACACCCAAAACCCATCATTACACACACTCAAAACCCATTTTAAACACACCCAAAAAGTTGACTTTGAGGTTAATTTTGGGTGTGTTTCTAGTTTAAATAGTGCTTGAGTTTTTTTATAAATACATGTCTAGGATTGGGTTTATTTATAAATTTGTATTATTTTTTTTCATGTCTAACAACAAGTTACATCTCCCAATTAGAAAAAACTCATTCGAAATAAATAATTAGCTGCTTATTCATGACCCAAAAACAATATAATATAATATTGATTTGTGTCTAAAAGTAAGCAAGAATATAATTTATAATCTAGGTTTTGGATGTGTTTATTAATACAAAAAGTAGATTATCACTTGTCTTATCATTATTATCAAAAAGTAGATTATTTGTTTACTTTCATTCTTATCATTATCACTTGTCTTGGCAAATCATTTTGTTCAAAAGTTTTTCTTTCTTTTGGAAAGTAATTTTTCCATTCAAATCTCAATAATAAATGTTTATCGAAAATGTAGGGAAAAAAATGTTAAATTTATTTTCTTCTTGTTGGGTTGGGTTGGGTGTTTTTTTAGGGAAATACGCGGCTTTGCTCCCGGCACACATGTTTTCTTCACTAATATCCCCTCTTTGAAACCTAATCACAAATACCCCATATAAAAACTCCCTAGTGCCAGCGTATTGCCCTTATGTCACTCTTTTTTGTGGTTCGAGCTTAGAGTCACTCTCGCTACTCACTCACTCACCTCTCCTTTCTTGTTTTCTCTCTCCCTCTCACCCACATCGGCGACGACAATCACCTCCTCGTAACCCACATCGGTGACGGCGACCTCACTCTCTCTCTTTCGACGCTGTTCTCCATCTCTCACTCTTTGTCACCTATTTCAACCGCCGTTCTTCCCCTGCGATTCGACAAATTTCTCAATTTTCTTCAGCATTCCTGAAATCCATATACCTAGAGATGACGCCCTGTACCCAGCTTAGCTTTTGCCTTTACTTTCATACCCATATGTTATTTGGGTTTTCTTCTGCTTGTTCAATTTCATACAGTGTTCTAGAAAGTTGCTCAAAATCCAAATTCTTGGTACATCGTTTTATTTATCATGCTTATTTGCTTGTTCTGAATATATGGTTCTATTTGTTTGGTTAGGCTGAGTTGATGAATGCATGAAAAAAAGGTCTGCAGGTGTTCGATGAATCACCTTAATGAGCTCACTATGGGTTTCTTTGAGATACAAACCAATTGGGACAATTCTCCTGGTATATACTTAAAGGTGAACTTCTAGGAGGACCTAATGAACCCATCTAAATGGAAGGAAGAACATGTGAGTTATTATAATTTGTTTACGAAGATGTCTTTACAGTGCATTATGGTTTTGTTAGATCACCGTTGACATTAGTTTGATTACCTTTTAACAATGCTTGAGAAATGTCCCTGTTTTTACATGAAGACTTACACAAGTGCCATATTATGTCAGTTTATAGTGAATGGATAGTTGGTTGTGTCATTTGATATTTGGAATTCTATTATATTTATTTTCTTATTTTTCAACTTTTGTGTCATGTCTTGAGTTTCTTTCATTTCTACGTCGCCATTTAACTTGTGCTGTGAACAAGTTAATAATACACTGTTTTGTGTCATTGTGAAATTGAGAAATAAAGTTCATGTTATTATTTTGCAGGAATTCTAAGGGCTATGATATGGCAAAAAAGTATGTGAGCAAACAAAAGAAACATAGAAAGGGTCTGATGTTGCTGCTTCACATAGCCAGGTTTTGCTGCTGCTTCCTCTTCCTCATTTACCTAAAAAAAAGGGTCTATATCTCTAGCATTATCATCCAAATGTCTCTTACCATGCCCTGCCCTGCAGTACTAGCTAGCACTACTGCCTCTATTGTATGTGGTCCCCTGATTTGGTTTCTTTGAGCCATGTGATGCTTTTAGCTCCCTAGATCCAACTCCAATGGCTATTTTTTATTAAGTCATAATTTACTGCCTATAATTAGGACATGCGGTTTGAAATTTTTAATTTGGAACAATTCATGTATGCTGTTAAAACATAAATGGTGCAAAGCCAATGCCGAGAATAGAAAAAAATAATAAGCAATATGATCATACGGGGGTTAACGTCCATGTAGATGTGTGCTGATCAAGCTTAAGCAGTAAGGCCTTTCATCTTGTGCTTAGTAGGTTTGCTTTTCCTTGTCCATTAGATGTTTTCCAATTCTGAGATGATATGATACTCTTCGTCTTGGCATTATTTTTGTGTAGAAATTGAATGAAAGTAAATTTTACTGCATACCTCTGTGGTGTCTATGTTCTGGAGTTAATGTTGTTGATCAATGATCAGCCTCTTTCATAATTCTTTCATTGATTAATATTGTTGTTCTCTCATTGGTCTGGAGTTAACTTGATTGAGTTGTCATGCATTGCTTGAGATTTTGGATACCATGTGAGTTATAAGTTGCAAATGAAGCACAGAAGAAAAAAAAATGAACTCTATTTTTATAAGAAACTTAGTCTGCTTTGAGTTTAAGTTTGTCTTTTCTTGATACGTAAGTAGGAGATTTTAAATTGGGCTTGTTTGTGCTTTTGCGCATTTGCATATATAGCAATAAAAGGAAAGTGATGGTTCCAATAGAGCAGATCAAAGATGTACCTCATTAATACCAATTTGTCTTTTGTATTACTCTATATATACATATTTATATATGTACATATTGACATTGCTTTATTTTGTTTCCGTTGTAGATGAAGATGATGGATGAATTTGAGAAGGTGAAGGAACAATTGGTAGAGTACGAGATCATGTCACGGCCCATATCCCACAAGCTTGGTCTCTAGTGATTCGAAACCCTAACTCTTAACTCTTGAGATAATTGACTCTCTTTTTTCATGACAGTTGGACCTAGATTTTTGGCTTCTAGAAGATTGTTGTCATTGAGAACCTTCATCAATTTAGGGTGGGACAACATTCCATTTAGTTGCAGGAAGTGTACTGTAGTTATAAGGAAAAAAAACATGCAATTGAGGGACTATTTGTGTATCAAACAGACCATGTAATTATCTAGTCCTCATGGAATGAAATTGAGTTCAATTTACTTCAGAAATTTCAGTCTTGAATATGTTGTTTTTATTATATATTTGCAAGTGTATGCAATGGAAAAATACTTTTATTTATATTATACATTGAAAAGAGCACATTATTATGTGTATATATAGCTCATTCTTCTTGCCTTTTGTATAGGGATGGTGATGGGTCGAATCGGGGGTGAGCACCCTATCCCCGTGAAGCTTTTTTCCCCCATCCCTACATTCTTACTCGCAATACAGACTTTAAAAAAAAAAAAAAAAAAGGATATACGAGGGCATATAGTAGCAATACACAAGCAATAAAGGGCTATACAATGACAATACACAAACTCCATACTCCCCCTATAAATTTATTCCAAAATAGACTTGAAGAAGAAAAAAAAGATATGCGGGGGCAATACAGTAGCAATACACAAGCAATAAAAGGCTATACAATAACAATACACAAACTTCATATTCCTCCTATAAATTTATTCTAACAGACTTTAAAAAAAAAAAAGATATACGGGGGCAATTACACAAGCAATAAAGAGCTATACATGTGCACTACATATGCAATATATATCTATCATGGCATTTACCAAATAAATCACTGATTTGGTTACATTTGTATTTTTTTTCTTCTTTGCAAGGGGAACTATAAAACCATGGAAACTAGAGATTGAAAAATTTCCTTCTAACTTGACTCTCATAAATTGATGAACTAATTATGTTATCTCATTACATCTTAAGACATACATAAGAAAGTGGCAAAAAAAGAAAAAAATTACATTTGCTGTTGGTCGAGAATTTTAATACATTTTATATCTATCAGTAAAATTCGACGACATCTCCTCTTAGAACCGAATATAAGCTGAAAGTTAGCAATTTCCTCCCCAAGAGAACGCTACCACTTGAAACAATACAATCTTCCATCTGTATAAAACAGATCAAAAATGCATATTAGAAGCAAATCATTCAATCACAATGGAAACAAAAACGTAACATTCAATCACAACTGAAACCAATTTCAAAACAGAAACCAATTCCAAAATTCATAACAGAAACCAATACCAAAACAGATTCAGAAACCAATACCAAAACAAGTTCAGACATATTTACAGGCACTACAAGTATCAGACACATACATTTACATGCAATACAACAAATTGAATGGATAAATGTAAAACTGCAGTATGATATACATTTATTAATAAAAGAAAGAAAAAAAAATATTATGATATACATCATTCAAAAGCAAAGCTTGAAGTTTGCTGAGTTATATATACCTCTGAGAAATTTATCTGTGGTTTCTCCAGTGAAGGATTACCTTCAAGAATCCGACTTTCATATAGATTGTTAGCTTTTCTAAATGACCAAATTCTTCATATAGCAAACTTTCACAAGATAATACCATTGCAAAATTAAAGTTCACATTCATGCACACGATTTCGTACTACTCAATTGCAATATAAAAGTTATTATAAACATGGGTGAAGTGAATGTGTGTCTTGGTAGGTGAATAAAAATACAAATAAGGAAATCATGCATTTCGCATTGTTCAAACAGTTAAAGAAGCACAGTCTCAGAAAAGAAGAAGAGCAAGACAATGGAACTGGATAAATGCAAGAGCTATCAACAAACCTTCAAGTTTTCCAAGAACTCTTTTCACGGCACCAACACAACCTTGGCATGATACCAAACTTGAGGACTATGGACTACACCAAAAACAGATCCAAGATTGAATTATGAAAAATAGAGAAAACCAAGATCCAACATATGCCAACTTTACAATATCAAACTTATGTTAAAATATTGGCATTCTCATAAAACTTACAAACTCCACAGTCACTTTTGGAGATATCCTCCATCTCAAGACATAATCAATTTATATAGTTCATTCAAAAATCACATTCCAAAACAGAACAAACAAATTCAGATCATTGAACCAAGAGACCATTGAACCAAATAACTGTGTTTCTTCAAATGTTTTTTGTCAAAATAAAAACCTAACTCAATAATCCAATTCAATAAGCAAAAGAAAATCTTCAAAATCATTGTAGATTGGATAAGCTTCAAGCATAATATTCCTTAAGACAAACTGAGAAATATATGTTGCATAATCCCAAAATTTTGGTTCAAAAAGTTATTGTATAATCTCACTGAAATAACATTCTCTACACAAACTTAAAATATAGAGAGAGTAAATTTTAAATTAAACCCACAATTATGTTTCAACAAATTTCTGTACAATCTCACCCAAATTTGACTTGGAGGGACTTGAACTCACATCAAGCACCAAAAACCCATATATGAAATTGAAACAAGGAGAAGAAAACCCAAATATGTAGGAGAAAAGCCAAGCTGGCTACGTGAGACGCCATGTCTAGGCATGGAGGTTGAAAGAGGCAATAGAGAGTGAGAGACGGAGGTGGAAAGATCGTCATAGCCGATGTGGGTTAGGGTTTCTGAGGAGGTGACAGTGATTGTTGACGATGTGGGTGCAAGCGAGAGAGAGAGAAGAGAGGAGAGGAGGGGAGTTTCTATGGTGGAGGTGGATTTGTGAGGTTTGGGAGAAGGAAGAAGAGGAAGAGGAAGAGCAATGACTAAGAAAAAAAAAACTAAATGAAGGATGGGCAATAGGCTGTCAATAGAGAGTTTTTATAAGGGGCATTTGTGATTGGGTTTCAAAATAAAGATATTAGTGAATAAATTAGGTGAGCCTGGGGTAAAGCCGCCAATTTCCTTTATATATATATATATAATTATATTTGATTATCAAGTTGGGTTGTCTGTTTTATTTGGGTTCTTTCAACACGTCATCGTCTTCTTTAATTGGGAGCATATGATTCTGGTCAGACTGAGCGACAAAAAAATATCCTAAGCCGTAAGAAAAGTAGGGCTGGTTGACATACAAATAGCAGAAGCGCCATCAAGCTTAAAAAGAGCTGAATCAGCGCTGAAGTTGGTTCCGCCCTTTGGGGCATTTCTTCGAACATGTGATGGGCATGAATTGCCCAGCCATCCACCAGTTTGTAGGCTGCGGATTCTAGTGTTGCAGGGGTCAATTGACCACCCTTGCTCTACTGTGCATCCGCTGTTGCCAGTCTACACTCTTGACGTAGGGCACTTCAATGACATCATTGACAAGATTATCTTCGATGAAACTCCCATTTCTTTTACAAATTTATAAATAAACCCAATCCTAGACATGTATTTATATAATAAAAATAAAAAAAAAAACCAAACACTATTTAAACATAGAAACATACCCAAAATCAATAATTGTATATTTTTTGGGTGTGTTTATAAATGGGTTTTGAGTGTGTGTAATGATGGATTTTGGGTGTGTTTATAAAGTATTTTGGGTGTTGGAGTTTTTTTATAATTTCAGCCCTCATTTTGGGTGTTTTAGTGAAACTCACAATTTCTTTCAACCTCAATGTGTTTGGTTCTGTCGTGTTGGACCTCATTGGCAATGTTAATGGCTATTGTCTTATCACAATACAACACCATTGGTTTCGTTGAACCGAATCCGAGCTCTTTCATTAAGATCTTTAGCCAAATCAATTATGTAATAGCGTGATGGAGAGCTTTGTATTCAACTGATGCACTAGACAAAAACACTTTTGCTACTGCCTCCAACAAATGACATATAACCATATGTGGATTAACTATCAAGTTTAGATCCTGCATAATTTAGAGCCAGTGTAACCCTCTACATCCAAGTGTCCATTTTTGGTCCACCGCCTCCATATGTTGATTACTTGGGTTATGCATAAACTGACTTACCACACTAACTGCATATGGCAAGTCATGAATATTGTGAGCTACATAAATACTTCCCAACCAACCATTGATATCTCCCCCTGTTGGTTGGTACTTGACCTGGATAAATTGTCAAATTATGATTCACTATTATTGGAGTGTTAATTGGTTCACAAGCTGACTTGGCAGTTTCGACCAGAAGGTCGAGGATGTACTTGCACTGGGATAGAAATATCCCTTGCTTAGATCGAGACACATCTATTCCCAAGAAATATTTTAAAGCTCCCAAATCGTTCATCTCTAATTGCTTAGCTAAGTAATTATTAAGCTCCTCAATCTCGTGTATCATTTCTTGTAACCACTATGTCATCTACAAATACAATCACCATCACACTTAATAAATAAAGTATGAACTGCTTGAACCCATACCCCTTCATAAAACAACTGAATCTGCCAAACCAAGCTCTAAGTGACTGTTTCAAGCCATAAAACGTCCTTTTTAACTTACACACTTTTTCCCTATAGGTGTAAATCCTTGAGGAGGATCCATGTAAATTTCTTCCAGTAAGGCTACATGCATAAATGTTTTTTTTTTTTACTTCAAATTGATGTAGTGGCCAATCTAAGTTCGCACCTGTCACGACCGTGCTTCACTAGAAGATATTGTCTGCTTTGTGCTTAGGCCCTCACTATTTTGTTCCCGGGTTCAAGCTTATGTTATCTTGCCCAAAAAGCTTCTTGCTAGGAAGTTTAGTGCCCACACATATATGAAACTTCACCTTTCCCTTCCCGAGTGATGTGGGATTGTTCACTAATCTTGCCTCTTCTTGCCTTGCATCCTTCAGGGCTCACAGGTCTTATAACAACAAGGGATAAAATAACCTGCATTCTATTCATCTTAGCCACTAAAGCAAATGCCTCAAAGTAATCGACTCCATAAGTTTGAGTGTAACCTTCACTATAATTCGGGCTTTGTACCTCTCAATTGACCCATCTGGTTTATGCTTAATCATAAACACTCATATACACCCTACAGTTCTCTTCTCCTTAGGAAGATTCACTATGTAGCATTTTTTCTAGAGAGCCTCTCTTTACTCTACCATTGCATATTTACACTTTGGATCCCCAATAGCTTCCTGAAAAGACTTAGGAATAGACACATAAGACAACTGGAGTGGAAAGGCTATATGAGACTTGGAAAGACGATGACATGACACATAATTAGAGGCAGGACAGTTAACACTATCAGTAGAAGAGAAACCAAACTGATTTGGTTTATTTCTCACATTGTAAAATATCTCTGCTCTTGAACTTCATCAAGTTGAACCAAAGAAAGAGGTTCTGAATTGTTATTACACATTTATACCTCACATTGTACTACTACAAGGGCACTCTCACGGGAAGCCAATTGGAATGGTAAAAGGTGTTAACTGCATAATCTGTTTCATTTTTAGCCGAAGAGTTCTCCCTCTTTTGAGAATTTTTGTGGATAACTGGAGCTGAAACAATGGGGAGATATTAGGAAGCTTCAGAAGGCTCACTTCCTTATGCCCTTGACGGGGCTCTCCCTGAGGTTCAAGGCTTGGCTCCCCCTAAAATTCCAAATATGCGAAATTCTCACAAAACCCCAAACCTGCGGAATTCTCACCTTCACAACCTGAATTCTCCCTCAGAATGAGAGAATTGGATGCTGTCCCGGAAAAATAGCTCCCATGCATTAAATGCCACATCCATGGAGGTGTAGAATTTTCTAATAGGAGAATGAAAACACTAGCACCGTTTCTGGATGGAAGAATAGCCCAAGAAAACACATTTATGAACCCGTAGATCCAATTTATCCATGTGTTGAGAGTAAATGTGGACATAACAAACACAACCACCTACCTTTAGAGCCATGTGAAGAATACCAGGAATATGGTGAAAGGTATACAACACTTGAAGAGGTGTTTGATAAGCTAAGACACAAGAGGGCATCCGATTAATGACAAAGGCAGTAATCATGACAGCATCACCCATAACCTTTTTAGGACATGCATAATGAAACACAAGAATTTGGCCACCTTGAATAAATGGTGATTCTTAAGCTCCGCTATACCATTTTGTTGACGGGTATAAGCAAAAGTCGTTTGGTGAACATTACCATGTTGGTTGAAAAAATTCGTAAGAGTCTTGTTGAGGTGTATGTCTTTTCGTTATCATATTAAAACAACTAAATCAGAGCATTAAACTAAGTGCAAATAGGGGTGGGCACAATTTTGGGTCAACCCAATTGAGCTGTCCAACCTAGTCATAGTGGGTTGGGTTGGCCTAAAATTGAAAGGATCTTGGTTTTAAAAAATTCATAAATGTACAGGTTGGAATCAAAACTTAAATGTAGGTTTAATTTTGAGTTAACTCAACCGAACCACCTAACCCGATCACAAAAAGTTTGGTTTGGGTTGAGTTGGTCTAATAATGAGCGAGTATTGGGTCCAAGAAATCATAAACTGCTATATATTGGTGGGTTACGGGTTGGGATTAAAACTTACCCAACCCAACCCATGCCCACCCCTAAGTACAAATCAGTTTGTAAAACGTGGGAATGATAGAAACCACATCACTTTTCTGCTTCATTAGATAAATCCAACAAACTATAGTATAATCATCAATAAATGAAATAAACTTGGCACGTCTAGAAGAAGTATAAGTAGATAATAGGCCCTAAACGTCAGTGTTATATAATAAGAAAGGCTTCTAACTTTTATTTGAATAATGTTTCAAGGTAACATGATGATTCTTAGCAAAGATGCAATGTTCACATCTTAAACTAGAAACCAGAACCTAAGAAAATAAACTAGGAAATAAATGTTCCAGATACAAAAAAAATGGGTGCCCTAAATGGCGATGCCATAACATAATCTTCTCCCTTTCCAATATATGATCCCGTCAGCTTGAAACACAAGGCATGCATAAATTAATGCACCTTCGGCTTCCTCAAAGTAATATAAATCACCCCTCTCCCTACCAATTCTAATCGTCAACTTGGTGAGAATGTGTTGAAAAACACAATAACTTGGAAAGAAGTTTACATAAAAATTTAAGGGTTTGTCCAATATAGATCCCTACATTTTCTATTTTCTAGACATATACCCATTATTCTATAAATCTATGTGTAAAACCCAATTTCAAATTTAAATGACTAGTAGCATATAAGAGGTCGTAGTATTTCTATGTTTTTCCATCATTGCCACCAAACTTCATATTTTATTTATAATTTATTTCAAGCATTTCATTAACTGCCATAATTGTAATTAATATACTCCCTATTAATAGCATATCAATCACCCCATTTCTTTTAGTTGTCATTCTCTCTCACATCTCGCCCCCTAAAATTACCACAAAAAAAAAACTGTAAATTACATATCCAATAATGTACCTATGAAAAATATAATATAAATATATACATATAAAATATAGGTATATTATAAATAATAATAATAAAGTTAGTTACTTTGTAATTGCGTATATTTTTCATAATTAAAAATAGGTACACAATAATTTATATAAAATATAGGTACATTATTTACCCACATGTAAATTATTTTACAATATACATGTAAATGTGTATAGGTACATTATTTGGAATAGATAATTATGTACACTTTTCATACTAGGTAAATTATGTTTTTCATAAAACAAACAAGTAATAGGTACATTATTTTTTCAACATAATTAGTATGTACAATTTTATTCATAAACAATTATAAAGTGGATTATTAGTCATGTATAATTCATAAAAAGAAAATAACATAAACATTTTATTAAACAAACCGATTACCTAAATTTGAATTTATTGTTAAATTTTTTAAAATGTTTCAAAATTAATTCCTACATCCATTACAACCATTTGGAGATCTTTCCAAATTCAACATTTGTCGTTATATATAATCCAATTAAAAACTGTTTCCATATTGATTTCTACATTAATATACAAAATGCAATAATGGCTTAGTTGAGGGTATTTTTGGAATCTGAAAAGTACAATAAATCAGATTTTATGTTTAATTAGGTAACTTGCTGAGTTGGATCCTAGTCATGGGTTTTTACTTATACAAATTGGGTATTATTTATAGGAACAAAAAGTGAAGGGTTTTAGGTACGGCAAATTGAATTTGAAGGGTGTAAGCCAAATTTACTAAAAATTTAATACAAATTTATAAATAAACCCAATCCTAGACATGTATTTATAAAAAAACCCAAGCACTATTTAAACATAGAAACACACCCAAAATCAACCCCAAAGTCAACTTTTTGGGTGTGTTTATAAATGAGTTTTGAGTGTGTGTAATGATGGGTTTTGGGTGTGTTTATATATTTAAGTAGTACTTGGGTTTTATAATTTACATTTTGGGTGTTTTAGTAAAAATTTAATCGCTTTGTACTTTGACAGACATAGAGCAAGTTATTTGAGAGGGATGAAACATATAGTACAAAGGACAATGAGAGTCAAAGAAAGAGAACCAGCTCCTTGGACATAGATTACCATTAGCAACTTTAACTGAACTTTGATGAGATTTAGTAGGAGAGACAAACCTCGAAGAATCACTAGTCAAGTGATAAGAGGCCACTAAATCAATTATCCAGCCCCGAGTAGATTTATAAGCTAAAGCATAGCTGGTATTACTTGCAATGGTAAAGTCAAGTCAAACCTAAGAAGCAATGGCTTTTAGTGGTGCATTGGATGAGACTGAGTTAGCCTGATATTTTTTATTATCCTTGCGTGCAATGTTTCAATTTAAACCACTCTGGATATCCAACCAATTTCCA